>NC_142675.1:9230000-9425000 GCF_964200805.1 Pocillopora damicornis
GGTGTCAACAAACCGCCATTTTGTGAAGCTTTAATAGGCAATTACCGCTGTTTAAGAGCCACTGAAGGCTCCAGAAACGTGATAAAATGCAAATTTTTTGCTGTTTATGGCCTTCGCACAATTCCTGTAGTGTGAAATTAAGTCTCAGAACATTGATTTGGCTTGGAACTAATTCGTTTATTAGTAGACGTAAAATTTAAAATTATAGAATGTCTGACAGACCTCCACTGGAATCCTTTTTAAAATGGAAATTGAGCATCGAAAGCCCCTCTTTAAATTATGCTGCAAAGGCAGTCACAAAAAATGTCATTGTGGCAGTGGATATTCCCTATCCATTGATAAAGGCTTGGCATGAATTCCTAGGGTTGCAGAAGAAGGTTAGAAAGACAGCTGCTGTGGCAAGTCAGCCTAATCAGTCAGCATCAACTAGCAGTGATCTAAGTCCTGCAGCAGTCCAGGAATACACCTATGTTGACCTTTTTGAGTATTGTATTCCTCATCATACCTTTGCCATAACTGCTGATGAGCAAATACGAAAAGAAGTAAACAATACCCTTGCAAAAATTGCTGGAATGGTCCAGAATTTATATGCAAAGGCCAAAGGAGGTAGCAAGAGAGAGGAACTTAACTCAAAAGTGAGAAGATTCCACATTTTTGAAGGACAAACACTTTCAGTAACTTGCTTGAGGGAAGAAACTGAGGCTATTAGAGATGAACTGGAGGAGTGGAAGCAGAATTACCAGCATCTTGAAGCAGAGAGTAAACAGCTATTTGCAGAAATGTATTTAGCCATTCAAGAGAAGGAACAAAGTTTGTCTAACCTTCAGTCAAAGAATGAAGAACTCCAACATTACTTCGAGAAAATTGAAAATTCAGACAAAACTTATGTGGGGAAAGATATATCAGAGGTGAAGAAGAAGTCTCGCACTTTAAAGGAATTTATGTGTAGAGCCAAAACTGCTTTGTGGTTTGCAAAGTCATTTGGACTGGAACTAGAGTCAATGACTATGAATGAGCAAAAGACTGGCATCAGTCACACAGTAATGGCTGAAGACCAGATGTCAAATTACAATGGGAACTCAAATGCATTTGACTCACTGTCTGAAGAGGAGAAGTCCAAAGTAGAAAAGGTGCTATTTTTATTAGATAAATTTTGTGTTGGAGACAACTTTTATCATGAGCTTACAATGGTAGTTGATGGCTTGCCAAAGTCATACCTTGTAAAGCAAAGGAGAAGTCAGCTGAATGACATCTGTCATATCACCTCCACCCCCGGTGAGACGGAAGGGGCACAGACATCATTCACTGACCTTCTGAGAGACAGGGTTCAAGACTATGTGGCAAGCCATCCACATGTGGATCATGTACAAATCAAAATTTCAGGGGATGGGGCGAGAATGACCAGAAATTCTAGTTTCATACTTATGAGTTTTGCCCTACTCCATTCAGATGATGAAGTTATGGCAGCAAAAGGTAACCACACCATAGCTGTTGTGAAGGGTAAAGAACACTACAATACCTTAAGGCAGTCATTTGAAGATGTCTTCAAGGACATCAATTCTCTTATAAGTAAGAAGAAAATAGAAGTGGGTGGCAAATCAATTAATTTGGAATTTTTCCTAGGGGGCGATTACAAATTCATTTTACTTGTGATGGGTTTGAAGGGTGCTACCTCACACTATGCATGTGTATGGTGCAAAATACACAAAGACATGAGGTGGGACACAAGCTTCAATTTAGACCATTATCAATCTCCAGATCTAAGGATAACTCTTACAGAGATGTTTGAACTAGTAAAGAAAAAGAAACAAAATGACAAATATTGCTGTGAACATGAGCCTCTACTTCATATAGAGCTCAATCATGTAGTGTTGGATGAACTGCACCTTCTATTAAGGATTTCAGATGTTCTCATAGAAAATTTGGTTCGGGATGCCTTAGACTGGGACAGAAGCAAAAACTGGGACAAGAGGAAATGTCAACAAAAAAATGAACACCTAAAAAATTTGCAGGCAGCAATTCGATCATGTGGGGTCTCCTTTGACATATGGGAAAAAACAAATGCTGATGGGAAAGGGTCTGGGCAATACGATTTTACTAGCCTCTTGGGGTCAGACAAGAAAAAATTGCTTAATGAACTTCCAACCAAACTCAATGGGATTATTCAGCCAGATACAGTTGAAGTAGTAAAAACTGTATGGGAAAAGTTTAGGGAAATATATAGCACTGTAACCTGCAGGAATCCCTCCACAGAAATGATAAATGACTACTTCTGGAAAGCAAAGGAATGGGTGAATCTGTTTACATCACTAGGAGAAAAAAGGCATGGCTATAAAAGAGCTAATGTAACCCCATACATGCATGCTATGGTCTACCACATTCCCATATTTCTGCAAAACTATAGAACTATCAAACTGTTTACAGGGCAAGGAGTTGAAAAAAACAATGATATGGCCAGGGCTATAGTTCACAAAAAATCTAACAAATGGGATGCTCCTGCTGACATTCTTAAGCTTGAGTCCAGACAATGGAATCTACGCGACAGTGAGCGTGCAAAGAGAACCTACAGTAAAAGGAAAAGTTCCTATTGGGAACATGATCTCAGGGAAAACAGGAAGAGCAAAAGACTACGAGAGAAGAAAAATTAATAATGCCACCTGTGAATTGTAGTAGCATATCTTGTATATAGGTCAGAGATTTATTAATGGTAGGATTGACATGATAGTAAAACATTGTCATTTATTCTTAAGGTACAGGTATTTACAATTATATTGAGACAGAAAGAGTATAAAAACTGATTTGTATCAGAATTATATATACTGATATTGTACACAAAACCATTTACACATTTATAAATAAACTAATTTGCAGAAACACGCAATGGCTTTTTCTTACAATTAATGCTTAGTTTTTCAATAAAATACCTAGGCGATGATATTATTGCTTTTTCCTTGCTCACAGTATGGTTTTTAGGGCTTCTTGACATAAATAGCCGCACTTTTATAGGAAATTCAACTAGTGTTCCATCCCCCAAGCTATCTAAAAGTCTGTCCCAATCAATTGGAAGGGAGCAGTTGGAAAAATCCTGTTTTTCCAACAGTACATTTCCAAAGTCTTGGCTTTTTTTCCCCTTTCCCCTGAAAAGATACTGGAAAACATCATGCCTGAATGGAATGATTGTTGGAGATAAACTCTTTGAGGCAAGGTTTTCCAAAATTGCAGCATGCAAGGCATCCACACTTGAACTAATTAACTCCTGGGTAGGCTTTGGGTTTAAATATGCTCTAAAAAGGGAAAAAATCAATAAAGACAATTTATTTTTGGTCAGATAGAGATAGATACCTGTACAGTTGAAAAATGTACTTGAATTTTATATACAAAAATGCCAAAGATTAACCATCAAACAGGGAAATTGAATCACTAAATATTGCCTATGACAATAAGACAACAATCGGTTTATTTAAAAAATTAGAATTTTCAAAATATTTGCTTTCACGGGTTTTAAGATTGTAACATCGGAACTTGTGACTAAATTATTTGATCAAATCGTAGAATCTCAGAAATGCTACTGTCAAGTTCCATATTAATGCCCAATGAGAGAACTTATCTTAATCAAAACACCGTTCTCACTTCAGTGCCAACGAATTAAGGTTTTCTTCTGGTTCCCAAGTGTTGGAGAGGGAGCCGTAGCCCTTCCACTTCACAAGATATTCAACCTAAGGCGTAATTGAGATATATTTTAGCCTGATTATTGACTGACTCCATTTGAGTACATCAGATCGGACAAACAAAACGAAGCAACTTACCTTGCCTTTGCGGTTTCTCTTTGAAATCACACGTTCCACCTCATAATATGGTCCCTTGGCTGATGATTTCAGCCTCTTTTGATCATTAAAAAAATCGGCAGTGCTCAAATTATTCAATTCGCGGTAAAAGGAACACGTCTTCTTAGCCGCCATTTTTAGATCGAGGCAACCTTAGCAGCTATTCAACATTCGCATAAAATGAGCCTACGGTCGGAACCGCTGGCTGTCCTTGATTTCTGGCCATGCTGTACTGTCCTGCGGTCAGCATGTGACTGACTTACTTCTCACTAATAGAACAAAAGGAAAGTAATTGTCACGATTCTGTGAACTCAAAAGGGTTGTTTATTGTGCGAACTCGACTGCCGCCACGTGTGTATTCGTTGTCGCCTAAGTCTTCTAAATATATAGATGTTCATCGGCCCAGTGGCGTGACCGTGTAACGCAATATCACGACATCTTCCCCTTTTTAAAAAGTTTATCTTCAAAAGTTAATTAATACTTAATGTTCGGTTTCGATCACTGTTCAAATCACATAAAATCGATAAAACATTGTTCTTCATTGAAATCATAAAAAGATAGAAACAGAACCCAACAACTATGTAGCGGCTCAATCATTCAATGTTCAGTTCATATGGTAATCCTGATGCCACAAAGGCGGTCGACGTCTGCGTTCTGATCGACGAGTTTCAATCCTTTGTGGCTCAAGCTCAGTTCCCATCTCATTTTCAGGTGGCATTCTCTCTGTTTTGGTCTCGCCATGGAACTCCGGTGGAGGAGGTCCTGGCTCTGTCAGATTTGGCGCCGGTTTGAGGGTAGACTCGGGCGGAGTTAGTTCTACCAGACTCATAGGTGGTGCTGTTTACGGGGTCAGGCGCAGTTGCCGCCGGTTGCGTCGGTATCGCCTGCCGCAAACTTCAACTTCATAAGACCTGTTCACCCAAGGCTTTCATGCAGGTCCCCAGACTCCATTCCTCCCTTCCGGGAAGCCGCATCCTGATGGCCTGTCCACACTTTAGTGCCTCTAAAGGGCGAAACTTTTTGTTGTATTGTTGAGCTTGTCTTTTCTTGCGCTCAGCTAATTTGGTGGCTGTTTCCTGGTGTGATGGCTGCCGCAGGAGCGTTTCATGGGTTGGTAAGAAAGTGCGTGTGCGGCGTCCCATCAGTCTCTGTACGGGTGATGTTCCTAGACCCTCTGTTGGGGTGTTGCGCCAATCCAGAAGGGCTAACAGCGGGTCTTGCCCATCCGCTTTCGCTTTCGTCATCAAGTTCTTGCAGGTCTTCACGGCATTCTCGGCGCGGCCATTTGACTGGGGGTAACGGGGGCTCGAAGTTCTATGTTCAAACTGCCATTCTCTCACGAATGCACTGAACACCGATGACGTAAACTGAGGTCCGTTGTCGGTAATAAGCACGTCTGGTATCCCATGGCGGGCGAATTGTACTTTACACGCAGCTATCACGCTAGCAGATGTGGCCACCTTAACCTCCTGGACTTCAAAGAACCCACTCCAGTAGTCGACTAGGACAAAGAAATGTTGTTGCCCAAGGTCAAAAAAAATCGGCACCTAGCATCGACCAGGGACGCGACGGGATCGGATACGGTTGCAATTCCTCGCGGCACTGATCTGGCTGGTACGACTGGCAGATTGAGCATTTGGAAACAAAGTCCTTTACTTCCGAATTCATGAGGGGCCAATAGAGGACCTCCCTAGCGCGACGTAAACACCCTTCGATTCCAATATGTGATCGGTGAATTTGCTTCAACATTTCTTTTCTCAGGGAAGGGGGTACCAGCAATCGCTCCCCCAGGAATACTAGTCCCTTGTCTTCTATAAGCTCACTTCCTTTGTCATAGTAAGGCGTCAGCTCAGGGGTACAGGACTTCCTTGACACTGGCCATTCACCCTTGATTGCTCCGATTAGCTTTTGCATCACTGGGTCCCTGGCAATCTCGTTTCTGAATTCAGCGAGCCTGTATGGTGCAATCGAGAGGTTTTCTGAATGATCTATCTCGGCAAGTGTACAGATCAGACTTGTATCGTGCTTGGAGGCTTCGGTGGTGTTGCGGTATGCTCGACTCAGTGCATCTGATACCCACATAAGTTCCCCTTTTTTATACTGCACATCCAGGGAGTAATTCTGAAGGGCCATCAGCATTCTCTGGAGTCTCTTTGGTGAGTTGTGTATTAGCTTGGTAAAAACTGCCCTTAGTGGTTCGTGGTCAGACTCGATGTGTACAACTTCGCGTCCCAGTATGTATTGATTGAACTTGTCGGTTGACCACACTATGGCGAGGAGCTCTTTCTCGATTTGAGCGTAACGCGTTTCGGTGTCGGTCAGAGCTCGCGAGGCAAAGGCAACGGGCTGACCCTTTTGCATCAGTACTGCACCTAGACCCGTTATGCTGGCATCGCATTGGATTGTCACTTCTTCAGTAACATCATAGTTTTTCAGTACCGGGGCCTTGGCCAAGTATTCTTTGACTGTGGTAAATGCTTTCTCATGCTGTGCAAGCCAACACCACTCGACGTCCTTGTCCTCAAGCCTTCGCAAAGGTTCTGTCATGTCGGACAGGAGTGGCAAGAATTTGGCCAGATAATTGACCATCCCCAAAAACCTCTTCAGGCCTTTCACATCAGTCGGCGGTGGCATATCCAAAATAGCTTCAACTTTGGCTGGGTCTGCCTTTAGACCATCAGGAGTCAAGAGGTGGCCCATGAAACGCACTTCGGTTTGAGATCTTTTCAGCTTGAGTTTGTTGAGCTTGAGGTTCCACTCCCGGCATTTCTTGAAGAACGCACGTTCGTTCTTTTCAAGGCTCGAGTTGACCTCTGCGTCAGTTTCGCCAAATCCAGCGATGAGGAAGTCGTCAGCGATAACTTCAACTCCTTCTAAATTTTCTACGAATTCATGCATGCGTCGCTGCCAAACTTCAGGCGCACTTGAGATACCAAAAGGCATGCGGGCCCATCTATAACGCCCAAAAGGCGTATTGAACGTTGTCAGGAAGCTAGAAGCATCGTCTAAGAGGATTTGGTGGAAACCATCCTTGGCGTCACAAAGAGTAAATTTCTTGGCACCTGTTAAGCGGGAGGCCACTTCATCGACAGTCGGCAACTGGTAATGCTCTCGCCGAATGGCACGATTTAAATCTCTCGGGTCAATACAGATGCGTACTTTGTTTGGCTTCACTATGGCCAACATGCTGGATACCCACTGCGTCAGTTCTGTTACTGGAATAATAACTTTACGATCAACAAGTTCGTCCAGCTTGTTTTTGATGCATGGACGCAAGGCTACTGGCACTCGCCTCGGTGCGTGGACCACTGGTTGCGCCTGTTCGTCTATGGCTATTTTGTATGTTCCCGGTAGGGCCCCTAATCCGTCGAATACGTCTTCATACTCTTCGAGCAAGGAGGCTTTGGGACACTTGACGTGTAATGCTAGGACGTCACAATTATGCAAACTCACAAAGCCAAGATTGAGGCTGGTGTTCAATGATAAAATCGGTTGATAGTCTCCGTCTAAGATGTTAAACTCCATTGACCTCCGCTGTCCACGGGACCACACAGGCAGGGTAGCTTTACCAGCAATTTTGCGGCGATCCCCTGTGTACGAGACTATTTCCTTTTGGCATGGTTTGAGGCGATGAAGGAGGGTGTCCCCAGTGATTTGCTTGTATAATTGGGCCGGGAGAATGTCGCACTGCGACCCAGTATCTATTTGAAACTGGACTTCTGTCTTGGGATCTGGCCCATAAATGTGGAGTTTGACCACTGCCAATTTTTCCTGGCCTTTGCTCTTACTAGTAGTAGCACCAATGTAGTAGGGGTCGTTTCCCATGTCGACGGCTTCGTGGACCGCCGAAACTCTACTTTTCACTCCTCGGGGATTAGCGCGACATTTATTCGCAAAATGATTCATACTCCCACAGTTAAAACATGTTCTTCCATACGCGGGACAATGACGTCCATGCACCATTCCGCAATTTCCACATTCTTTAGACGGTCTTCTAAATGCTTGTGACTTAAGTTGTCGTTCTTCTTCAGGTTTTTCTGCCGATCCCGCCTTCCGTAACGCATGAACTGCAGTGTCTCCTCCAGCCATTAGCTTTACTTGCTGTTGGGTCTGTTCTGACGACTTAATAATGTCAACTGCTTGTAGGAGAGATAAATCATTCAAACGGAGAAGTCTCTCGCGGACGCGATCATCCCGTATGCCTAGCACGAGGCGGTCACGCAAAATTTCATCTGGTGTGATTGTATTGTGTGCACAGTTTTTTGCGATCGTTCGAAGCTCCGTAAGATACGTCGAGATGTTTTCGCCTGGTTCCTGGTTTCGGTTGTTGAACCTATAGCGTTCATATATGACCTGTGTCCTAGGAATGCAGAATTCGTCGAACTTCTTCAGGACTTGTGAAATGTCGTCTGCGTTTTCGTCTTCGTTCCAAATAAAGGTATCGTGGGCTCTGACGCCATCCTCGCCTATAATGCTTAGTAATGTCGACACACGAACTATGCCCTCTTGTTTATATACACCAGTAGCGATTTCGTAGCGCTGCCACGCTGCTTTCCACGATTTCCATGCGGTGGCTAAATTGTCGTCAAAAATAAGCGCTTTCGGCGGGGGCAAATTTGACGGGGGAATAAAAACTTGAGTCGGCGCTGGTGGCACAACTATGGATGCTTCAGCTGCTTCTGTCATCTTTAGGGGTGAGCCGATCCCACTTCTGACACCATGTCACGATTCTGTGAACTCAAAAGGGTTGTTTATTGTGCGAACTCGACTGCCGCCACGTGTGTATTCGTTGTCGCCTAAGTCTTCTAAATATATAGATGTTCATCGGCCCAGTGGCGTGACCGTGTAACGCAATATCACGACAGTAATATCAAGTTTATTAGCTGAAACCTCTGTTACTTGGATCTTAAACATTTTTGTAGGCCATGGAAGAATTTATGTTGACAAGGAAAGATCTATTGTAGATCGGAACATATACAATTTTAATTGGTTCTCTTTTAAGTGGTTCTGATGGAACTTTAAGTATTTTTGTTTTGTAGCTTGCTCAGCGTGATACTCCAATACATCAGTGGAATCTTCCCAGTCTCCCAAAAGAGTTTTCATTATTTATTAAAAGGGATGACATGAGAAGAAGTACTCTGTCTGGAAATAAGGTACACAGCTTGGAATTCAGTTCTTGGTCAAAATTTTTAATTAATAAATATTAAGATGTGGTATTGACTAATTATCAACAATAAGTGAGCTTGGTAAGATGTACCTTACAGGTTAATGCAGCCATAGGAGATCCAGGCAAGAGGTCGCACAATTTATTTGGAATGCCCATGGTGAAAAAAGAACTCTTTTTCAAGTTCAGTAGGAAAACAAGAGAGCAGTTTGTTTGACATCCACCCTCTACTATCAATGATTGTGCCATTCAGTGGACGATGACACATACCATATTTACTAAAAAACCCAGGGGGTTTATTAAATTTTTCATGATTTGAGTGCAGCGTTTATTCTAGGGTGGCATTTTTAAAAAGGGCAGTGTTAATTTAAAATCCAATTTATTTCTTGCAAACAATAGTATGGTAACTGACCATTTTAATTTTAAAAAACAGAAACATGTTTTAGTGCTTGTCTAAGAGTATTATTTATATCATTCTAAAATTCACAATTTTGCATCAGAACTGGTACATTCAAGAGGATGTGTCTGGTTCACTTAAAATTTCCAACTGTGATTAAAGTGTTGATCACATGATGCTACATGTATTCAAGGGTAGCATACATAGAGTACAGATATCTTTGTTACAGTGACTGCTACTTTGGTTTTCAAGTTTTTATTCTCTCAAATTTAAGTCCTTACAGCTTATGATACTTTTTCTGTATGGCTGTCAGGGTCTCAATCAAGAGACAGCTGAAAATGGTTCAACTTAGAGTTTTGCATGTGAGCAATGAAAATCTGTGTATGAGCACTATTGTTTGAAAATATTGCAATGTGGAAGCTGATGTTATGCTAAAACAAAATAATGTAAAAGAGAGCATAGCGGTTCTAATGCAAATGACAGTCATATAATATTACCTTGCAATCATCTGAGTAAAGTGACCAAAATTATATGGAAATGTGTAGCTTCAATTATGTCTTTACCTGTGGTCAAAGTCATCTCATATCTTTTTCTTACTAACCCTTTGAGTGACTAGTATCTAATTTCTCCTTACAAATCACACCTGGATCACATATTAAGGTTATGGGAATAAAGCAAATGATCACCTACTTAAGAAGCTCTTGACTGTTAAACAAATTGCCCTTGCCAGCACCTTAGGAAATGTATACAGAACAGTATGGAGAATATGTAAACTGATTTGAGTGTGTAAAGGGTTAAGCGCATCCTCAAGTGCTGAGTAACCTTAAATTGTGCTCGTCTCATTCAGCTATGCTAATATTGTTTTAGGTTCGTAGGCTGGAGTTTTTGTTGGCTGGTGCCCTGGACAAGAACTGTGACACAATATTTACATGTGGTGGAATCCAGTCCAATCATTGCAGAAGCACTGCAGTTGCTGCAAGACAACTAGGTTTGGATTGTTACCTGTTCTTAAGAAGTCCTGAACAAGCAAGTATTTGATTTACTCTTAACTTTTAAAGAAAGAACTGATGCAGAATATTTTAAGCAGCTTGAGTCATGATCAAAGATCTGTCACCCCTAAGCCCAAGTTATGATTAATCAGACAAAGAGTGGCACCCATGTGATCTATTACTAACGATAACTTAACAAACACACAACATGGAATCTCAGCACTTTTTCTTTTCCCACACTCACAACAAGACGAATAAATATCTTTCTATATTTCATTACCGAGCTCAAAACCTACCATCTTTGTTTTTTTTATTTACAAAAGATGGAATCTGTTTGTGAAATAGAAGCTCCTCACATTGCATTGAATAGTGGACTCATTTGAAACATCTGCTCAACTATTATAGTTGAGCAGATGTTTCTTTGAGATTTGAAGCGGACAGAAGTACTGCATAATAGGCTGCTAACAGAAGTTCAATCTTTACTCTAATGTTGTTCATTTCAGAGAAAAAAGGCACCAATTTTGCTACACATGGACAGCAAAATTGTAAGGAAGTTAGCAAACTTATTGAAACTTTCATTTGATCCTTTTTTCTTCATGCAGACCATGGATATTGGTTGTAAAGGAAACCTGTTTTTAAACAAATTGGTTGGAAGTCAAATTATTGTTGTTCCTTAGCTTCAGTACAAATCTGGCCTTAAACAAATGATGGAGAATATGTCTTAAAAATTGTGAGTGAAAGGTCAGAGAACTGTAAAACCTAGAAAGTTGGCACCACTATGGTTGCAATCATTAAAAGTATTCTGCCTCAAACTGATATTCAAGGCTTTAATTTTATGCAGAGCTGTCACTAAGCAACAGTAATATGCAGCTCATATATATTATAATTGTCAATGAAAATATCGAAATTCTTGATATGAAGAAATTTGTGTTGCAGCCATTTTACAGTGGAATTAACTGTGTATTAATTTACTAGTAACAGGTTTAGACACAGGGATAGATCTCACTAGCAGAACTTGCTTGAAAGGTTTAAAAAAAACTGCATGAATTTACTGCAATGCCTGAGACCTTTTTAGTTGAATAGTACCATTTTTGGGGTGTAAAATGATGAAAAATCATGATGGCTGCCACCCTAGCGCATCTTTTAAAACATGAAGGCAAGCAAAAATATTACAGGAGCTGCTATTGGCTCTCAAGTTGGTTCCTTTTAAAGGAATTGAAAATCAAGTTATATCTACAATGCAGCCTTTAAGGTGCTAATCTTAGAATGTCAGAAATCTTGAGATGGTTAATAGGCCATGTTACAGTTCTGTACTGTAACTAAGTTGCCAAGCCTTTGATTTGCAGTGAGGCTGAAGGTGACCTTGTTGTGATAGAGACCAATACCTAGTTAGCTTAACAACAAAGCAATTTACATTGGGAAAGCAGCAAGGTTTGTATCATAACAAAGTCACCCTTAGCCTCACTCCTGTTGAAGGTGTAAATTGGGGATGACATTGTTTGGAGAAATTAGATGCTAATCACCCTTAGAGAATAAAACATCTAATTCATTTGTAATGGAGGTGAATCTTTTCTTCGGGTTCCCTATTTTAAAGGGATTCCAAATTTCTGGAATTTCTGGTTGGCCAGGAGGTTATATAACCCACACAGGAGACCAATAGATTCTGTTCTGTCATATGGGGAAATGCCAAGAAAACTCAAGAGACTTGTTATTATAATTATTATACAGTGAGCAAAGAAGGCAGCAGATATTGGAGAATTCTTAAATTAAGCTTTGATGGGCTAAGTTATTTTTGACCCAGTCCCTTCCTGCTGACTTTGTCTGCTTTTTCTTCAGAAAGGAACAGGGCTCATCAGCTTATCTGATTGAAGTTGGAGACTCCTCTTACATGGGGATGTTTGGTTACTTAACAGCATTTCAAGAAATGATAGATCAGGTAAAATTAAAGGCTTTTTCTGTATTGTGTGCTCATTTTGTGCATTTCTGGTCAAGAAGTCATGAATGCAGCTAAACACAGATCACACAAAAGCCTGTTTGTTAAAATATTTTTTTCTGGATATCTTTCAAAATGTTGGCTTTGTTTGTTTCAGAATGTGCTGGAGAATTTTGATGACATTGTTGTTACAGTTGGCAGCGGTGGAAGTGCATCAGGAATTGCCATTGGTAACTATTTAACAGGATCAAAACTCAAGTATGCTCTAAATAGAAATATTGATATTTTCTTTATTTACTGTGTGGAAGGGCTGGAAAAGAACAGATTTGTCTTAAGGTCATAACATATAGACCTCTATCTGACCAATCTATTCATTATGCCCAGAGGCCAAATGTTTTCCAATCTGGCCTGTCCCCATTTAGTCATTAGGGATTTTGTCATTTGACCAGCACTCTTTGTCTTCTTTCTTTTTGCTGTTTGCATCTCAGGAGGCCTGCATATACAGAGCTCTGCTGTTATTTATGGCACCACTGCCACTACTGCTTTTCTTCATCTGAAGGATTTGATTTTTTACAATGTTTTTCATTGAATTTACATCCAGGGATTTACTGGTCTTAGGATAAATAATAATTAATAATAATAGGACTGAGTGGAATTTAATTCAGTCTGTGATCTTATGAGTGATTAATATAATTAGATGACTGTGAAGTGGCAGTCCGAGAAAGAAACCAGATGTATTGGTTATGTGTTTTTGTAACAGGGTGTGCACATGACACATGCTGTCCACTCATATAGGCATGACATGTCAACTGTCCTGTTACACTGTTCAGTAAGAGGCATGACATATGCAGTGTCCTATTAGTGCTTAAATTGGGCTGGTGATAACTAATCACATTGGAGTTTTTTGTTATAGTTGCCACTGAAATGCTGTATCACCTTTCAGGAACCCCTGACAAAACTATAACATGCTTTTTATGAAAAAGCTTACCAACCTATAGGCTGATAAAAAAATTTCTGCAACTACCTTAGCTATACATGCTGAAGATTTAAGCCAAAGAGATTGTGCTTCTTGAGAATTTCTCACAGGCCTTTCTATCTTTCTAAAAGTTTCCCCTTGTTTTCTTTGAACACTGGAGACTAATTGAGACCTGTAATAGTAACATCATTGTCATTTATTCATAGATGTCATGCAGTGAATGTGTGTGATGATGCACCATATTTTTACCAGAAAATCAATGAAGACCTTCAAATAGGTGGGCTAAATGTTCTAGCAGAAGAAATAATTGATATTATTGATGGATACAAGAGAAAGGGCTATGGCAAATCCACTGAAGAAGAGTTAGTTTGCAGATTTTGGTTTCTTCATAATAGGGCTAGTAGTCAAGCAGTCCCTCCTTTTTCAGAGAAGTCTGTTGGGCAAAAAGAAAAAAAAACAGTGAAAAAGGTTGTGGTAAGCTCCTAGCAGTGCACTTACCTTTTTTCACTGATTTTTTTTTTTTTGAGTCATGCAACTTTCATAGATTTTGCCCAAAAGGGTAGATTTCTTGTAGTCTTCTACATATGTTACATGATAAGCTGCTTATTTTGGTACTGGAATGAAATGCAAGTTGAAGAGAGTTGTTTCTATCTATCAGTAAACAACCTTTTCAAAACATGAAAACATAAGAAATCATGCCTCTCATTGCCTCTTGTTCCTTTGCTAATGTTAAGCATGGAAAATTTGTTTTCAGAATGCTCTTTGGCTGACAGTATTTTGATTTAATTCAGTGCGAGTTAAAAGCTGAAATTTTATTGCTGAAAGTTTAAATGACATGTGCTCTGTTAACAAGGGATCAGTGTATTTGTAAATACAATGTAGAAGGAATGATCACTCAATGATGTTCCAAACCACAAAGTTTACCCCCCCCCCTCAATTATACCACAGGTTTATGCAAGACAATAATAATGGATAATTATAGCTACAATTATTAAAATTTATTGTTTATTTATTCCAGGATTCATTCGAAATTGCTTGATTACCAAATGAAAACATGATCTAAATTTTTCTTAACCATTTACATTCGAATTTGCACCTTACGAACCCTGAAATCTTTTTATCGGTTAATGAAGAGGACATTGTGAAGATATCCAGAACAACTGGTGTTATGGTGGACCCCGTGTACAACGTCAAAGCCATCAGAGAAATGCTACACGAGATGAACACCAACCCAGGGCGATTTAAGGGTCACAGAATACTTTATATTCATACTGGTGAGTACAATTTTTCAACATCAT
This sequence comes from Pocillopora damicornis, assembly GCF_964200805.1. Taxonomy (NCBI): domain Eukaryota; kingdom Metazoa; phylum Cnidaria; class Anthozoa; order Scleractinia; family Pocilloporidae; genus Pocillopora; species Pocillopora damicornis. The sequence continues at coordinate 9,244,582 of NC_142675.1, forward strand.
CATTTCATAAATACCTCCTTCCTTCCCTTTGGCAAAGAGCCCACATACCTTGAAAATAATGGTTTCTCAAAGGTAATCCCTTAGAACTGCGTTTTTCCCTGCAAATGATATTCTGCTCATGCGTGGTTGTGCGGGCTTAATTGTGTATATCATGATATTTTTCTCAACCTGGTACGTAAATTGCAAACTTGAGACCCCATTTTTGATCCCTCGTAGAAGTATCAGTGGTTCGTAACTTGTACTACAGTTGCATGTAGCATGTACTTTCTTTCGCGTGGAAGCAAAATATTAATACATTAGACTGACTATGAGGACTCTGATTGGTCGATAGGATACAGTCCATATCCAATAGCAGATATTGGGTTCTCATGTCGCGTTTAATTTATGCCTAGTTTCCAAGCCCCTCGTCCGTGTAGTGTTCTCAAACTCTTGCAAAATCAGAGAGAAGATTCTTCTTTTGCAAATTGTCTCCAAAAATGTATGATGAATCAGTTATTGAATTTGGTTTTTAGCATGATATTGTAAATTATTAAACCTGCCATCTGTGTTATCTGCCTCAGCCTTCGGCTTCGCCGGATAACTCTGACCCCGGCATTGATAATTTGTGATATTATGCTCAACCTAAATAAATAATTGCTCATTATTATTCAATTGCACTTAGTAGAGTACAAATAACGTGCGAATCGAGTGAAAATTTCCTGTGATATTGTACATTTGGTTATTTTGTACTGTTAAAAAAAACTTGTTTAATCGGCTGGCTGCGCGTGCTGCACTTCTCTACCTGCGTCGCTTTTCCCACTTTTTGAAAAATGGCCATGAAATAAAGCAGTTGGGCAAGAAATAACTTATTAGACGTTTTGGTGTGTGGTATCGCTGGGTATGTTTACTCATAGTTTGTATTTTGACTCGCCTTGCGGGATCGTCAAAATATGCTACAACTAGTAAAAATAGTTACCGATACTACACACCAAAACTTCTGATAACATATATCTTTTGATGGAAGACTGAATACGACAACATCCACAGGTAATAAACGTTCATATATCGCTTAGAGGATGGTATTACCACTCCTTTGAAAATGGCGAGACCTGATTTGTAACATTGTTATATAATGTGAGTTTCGCACAAGTCTGATAGGGTGTGTCTTATTTTCCAACAGGTGCTGTGTTCGGTTTGTATGATGGAAGAATGGACCCGTTAGTAACTCGCCCTGCACTGGGTATAAATGATGTTGTCTGCTGGGAAATGATCCCATGCCATTCTGGGGCTGACTCGTTCTTAGTTGTCTCTCTTATTAGAGATATTTAGGTAGTGCTCGAGAGGTCCGCGTGTTAAAAGATTTTCTTTCGTTTCCCATCGTTCCCTTTGTTAATGTAGTGCTAATCTCTCGCGAAACCCTCGGCCGCGCAAGAAAGACTGGGAGCTAGTAATTTTTAGGGTGGTAAGCAAGAAAGGCCAGTCAAGACATGCCTACGTTCTTTTTCGGCGTCATCCAGTAAAATTGGCCACGAAAGAGGAGATAACTGCATTGCCTTGACTCCTCCAACCATCAGAGGGAAAAAGTCTTTGACCAAGTTCTCGTGAGTTTACATATCGAAGACGAACACAAAACATTATTGGACTGGAAAAAAATGTTAAAGCCTTTGAAAATATATTCGTGTAAAAGTATAAAGATTTAAAGTTTTGAATTTTTTGTTTGATTTATACAGTTATATCTTTGATTTTAGACTAATAAAAGGTCACGCTATATCCGCTTTTCAGTATAACAAACTCTATTTTTGGATCAAATTTGACCAGCAAATTTTGGTGAGTTTTGCAATTGCTTGGGGCAATATTTGGATTCCAAGTTTTGTTTTCTGCCCAACGAGGATTTCGACAAAATTGATGTCTCTGAATTAAAGGGCAATCAGATGGGCATCGGGTACGTTCGAAGAAAAGTTTCCCGTTGATTGGATCCATATTGCCGAAGACCTTTTTTACAGTTCCGTGACTCTGTGTCAATTAAATTGTTAACAATTCACCTTCATAAACTTTGCCCGCCTCGTGATTGCGTTCGCAGTGTTTTACGTGACCATCGTCGGTGCAATGAAGCTTAGGACCGCTTTCATGCAGGTTGAAACTGACTACTTTGAATAAATGTTTTTCTCCAACCCTAAGTTTATCATCTTTCGATGACCAGCGAGGATTGTCAAGTCATAATATTGGCCTCGCCAATTTATACCGGTCAAGATCCCAACCGATGTAGCAAAAACCATCGTTTATTCGCGCCTTCGCAACAATCAGCAATTTCAGGAAAACCTTGCGCAAACCGCTTGAATCCATTATTTAGAGATTTTAATCCCTACAATACACCAATACTTTCGATCGATCTGTTACATAGGAAGGCTTTTGATTGCTTTCATGCTAATCCGTTTCTTCCAAACGGTCTCACGTGAATCGGTCTATAATTTTTGTTTGGGAGGATCTCACAGAACTTCATCCCGACAAGAATGCTTTATTTGCTTTTCACTTCGTTGCAGTCCGCTTTTACACCGATGGATTCTGAATTCTAGCGTTTTAAAAATCAGAATGAAATTTCTCAGCCTCCCGGAGAACAACTCGCTCGGAGTCATTTGCAAAACAAATAGTAGCTTGTTCAAGTTCGCAGAAAAATATCAGCCGTGAATCAGTTCCAGAAAATTTTTTCGAAGTGTTGTGAATCTTTTGTCATGGAAATTACTTACGATGGCATGCATGCGTGACTTGTGTATTCGACATGAACTGATTCACGGTACGTTGTTGTCTGAGAGCATTTCCACCTTGCGATTATACTTTGGTACACAGTGGCTCTGGTAGATGAAAGGTGAGGAAATTTTTTTTTAATATTCGAGCCTTAAAGGAATCATTTTATCATTGTTTTACTTGGCTCTGTTATTGTTAAACTTGAGCTAGAGTCCAATACCCCTAGGATCACACTGTACATTAAAGCTTACTGATTTATTATGCGAATATCAACCAGTGATAATCTGAGATTGAAACAGCCCTGTACGACCATTATAGAGCACGTAGAAAAGGAAAAAGTAACATTTGATCTCTTTGATTTGACTGGAAGAATAACAGATGCTTGCTTTGAAAATGTGTAAATGTACATACGGAAAAAATATCTTCGTGGCTAACATTAACTTCGGCCGTTCCTTTCTCGATCTGTTGTCGACTGGTCAGCAAACGGGAAACAAGCTGGCTGTCAGTTTTCTCATTACTTTTAAATTGATTTTTTCTGGATGAACACGAAAAACGTGGACAAGGAATTTGAGAGGCATTCAAGTTTTGATCTTTGACACAACTGGATTAAGGGTTTCCTTCTCCAACTTTCCGCAAAGTTCTCTGTTTTGAGATTATTGCATGTTCAGTAAACGTTTAACTTTGGCTTCAGCTAGGGAACTTGATGATTTGAAACTTGAGGAGTGGAAACACAATTACTTTTTGTAAAGGATTCCTATCATGCACTTGAATCATTTTGATGTCTATTGGATGTCTTTGAATCATTTCGCAACAAGAAAGGTTTTGAAAACTTTCTGAGTCAGTCAGCCATGATACTTTGGTACACTCTGGCTCTGATAAATAAATTGTATGAAAACTTGACTTATTAGACAAGCCTTAAGTTACACCTTGTATAGCTGTTTTACTCAGTTCTGTCATTGTCCAACTTAAACTGGAGTTTTATACGTTTTAGATCATACTGCATGTTCATTTAATGTAAGCTTGTTTATTGTACTATCATCAATTGCAACCAGTGGCAAATTGAGATCGAATTAGCCTCATACGACCATTATAGAGCACTTCGAAGAGGTAAAAGCAAAATTTTGTCTTTCTGATTCGATCGAACTAATGAACTTATGTTTGTTCTGAGAATGTGTTCATATACAGAAAAAATTTCCTCGTGGCTGCCATTAATTTGGCAGTTCCTGTCACGATCTCTGGCTTCGCTCTGATTCTGTTTCTTAGCTATAGGACTATAATCATTTGAGTCTTTATCATTCGTACTGGATGTCTCTGAATTACTTCGCAACGGGAAAAAGTTTTGGAAAGTGTGTAAGTCCATCAGCCATGAATAGCTTTGCGGTTATTGAACTGACTTTTGCGACTGATATTTGATAAAGTCAGGAAGCTTTTGCTGAAATGCTGATTACATGCTTCGTCAAAGCTATTTTTACTATGACAGCAGCGACCAAATTTTCTTAACAGCTGTCCTGTGATCTTCACTAGCGACAACACCATGCTAATGCAGGAAACCTTAATTAGTTTTGAAGATGTTATGCTTACGAAACTGAAAGTAAGACTTTGCATTTCTCGATCTACTACGCAGTCTTTAACTATTGTAAAAGAGACTTGCTTTTCAAGCAAAGGTTTTCTTCTCTAACTCTTGATTTATCGTTAGGTTTCGTAGTCTTCGACGCTTACTTTTAGTATTTTACTTTTAGGTACATAGCAAACTACGCATTTTGTGGGTAATCAGCCGAAAGAAAGAAAGAATTATAAAAGGGGCTTGGAGATCTGACTCGGGTATTTCATCATTAGATATTATTGTTGTCTGTGATATTTTCTTTGCTCCGCGTCCAAGGGAGCTTACACCCTTGCGAAGATTTGCACGAGACATTATACCTTGGAAAATTTGCGGCAGAACACTAGCCCTGAATGTTCCCGAAAATGTTTTAGAGATTTTGTGAGTCTTTTATTATGGAAATTATCTTTGAAGCATGCATGCGTGAGTTCTGGGCGCGACAAGGACTGATTCACGGTATGTTGTTGCGTAGTCTTGGATCATTTATACGTTGCGATGATACTTTGGTTCACTTTGGATCTGGTAAACCAAATGTAGGAAAACTTAAGTTATTATTCGAGCCTTAAATTACACCTTGTATGGCTACTTTACTTCGTTCTGTCATCGTCCAACGTAAACTGGAGTTTTCTACGCTTATGATCATACTGCACATTTGATTTAAGCTTGTTTATTGTAGGTTCAATTGCAACCAGTGATTAATTGAGATTTAATTACCTTTATACGACTATTAAAGGGAACTTCAAAAAGGTAAAAGCAAAATTTTGTCTCTCTGATTCGTTCGGACCAATGAACGTATGTTAGTTCTGGAAATGAGTTCAGATACAAAAGCAATTTCCTCGTGGCTGCCATTAATTTGGCTGTTCCTGTCTCACTCTGTTGTCAACTGGCCTTGCTCTGAGTCTCTAAGTTTTCTCATCACTTTCAAGTCGATTGAGTAGTTCATAAAAACTCTTATATTTCATTTCAAACAAAGCTGGAAGAAAAATTTGGGAGGTATTTGCGTTTTGATCGTGAACACAACTAGATTGAAGTTTTCTTATTCAACTTCCCCGCAAAGTTGTTTGTTTTGAGATTAATACATCAGTAAAAGTTTAACTTTGTTTTCAGCAAGTGAAATCGTTTATGTGTTACCTTTATGGTCAAATAAAATTCTTTCTTAGTCTTTTTTATTGTTATTGGATGTCTTTGAATCATTTCGCAACAAGAAAAAGTTTTGGAAAGTTTGTAAGTTAGTCAGCCATGAATGACTTTGTGGTTATTTAATTAGTTGACTTTCGCGACGCAATATTTGTATATTGCAATTGAGACTTGCTTTCAAGTAAAAGTCTTCTTCTCTGACTCTTGATTTATCGGTAGACTTCGTAATCTTTGTCAGTTACCTTAAATGTTTTGCTTTTGGGTACATAACAAACTACGCATTTTGTGGGCAATCAGCCGAATTATATTTAAAACGCATTGTCATATAGTTTTAACATAATGCCGCGCCAACAGTGATCCTAAACCTAAAGGATACAACTAAATAAATTATCATAAAGATGGAAAAATATAGGAGAGAAAATAATCAACTAAAATATATACGTGGATTGCAGATGAACTGCTTCAAGGATTCATCTTTGAGTTAAGAATATGCAGACTCATGTGAAGCTATTTTGCTGTGGTTCTGCCCAGACAATCGTGAAAAATGACTTTCAGCAGATAATTATCTTCTATGATACTAAACAAAATTTGAGGATAAAAATATCTGGTTTGAAAAACAGGATCCTTTTGTGAGATACGGCTACTTTCCCTGGGAAATCAGTTTCCACTTTAAGTCATGCGTTTGGAAGAGGGAATTTAATATTTCATACAACAGAGTTCACTCGGTAAGATGCAAATTGTTATTTTTTTTATTTATTCTCACTGTTATGCACCAACCGTTCAACTATCACGCGACAGAAATCTCGAGCTTCTAATCTAACTGTTTTAAACAGAGTTACATCTAAGAGTTAATAAAGCTTCTTAGGAAGAACCCAATCAAAAATAAAAAAGAAAGAAAGGAGGCATGGAGATCTGACTCGGGTATTTCATCATTAAATATCATTATTGTAGTCTGTAATGTTTTTCGTCTGTGAGACATTATACCTTGAACAAATTAGCGGAAAGACTAAACTTGAAGTATTCAATAAAATATACTTGATAAGAAAGCTGGTAAAATACAAGAGAGACAATAATCAATTAAAAAATATTGACATGGATTAAAGATGAAATGCTTGAAGGATTAATCTTGGAGCTTTACGATGTGAAAAAACTGTAATGTTCTCATTTTTTTAGTTTTGTGTGGTTCTGCCCAAATGGTCATGCAAAAATATTTTCCGCAGTACTGATCTTCTACAATGCCAAATACAGTTCAACTATAAAAATATCTGGTTTGAAAAACAGGATTCTTTTGCGAGAGATGGCTGATTTCTCAAGCAAAAGTCATTTTCTGCTTTCAGTCGTACATTCAGTAGGAAGACTTAAATTGTACATACACCACAGTTGAATAAGTTCGATGCAAATTTTTATTGTTTCATTTATTCTCACTGTTACGCACCGACCGTTGTTTGGAAAGAAAAAGATCCTGAAGAACTTCTGTCTGATTGTACATTGTTTGCTAGTTTCAGGAAAATTTTGACAGGTGTGACTCACATACAAGTAATATCTATAGATCGTGTTTAGTGTTGCATACCTTAACCACGTGCACCTCTACTGCACACGTAACTTATCAGTCTGGTAATCAATCCTAGTAATCCATTTAAAAGAATGGAGAAAGTAAGAATATATCAATTCTATATAGTGCACCACTCTCTCTATTTCACCGTTTAATACTAATTGTGTTTCTCTTTTTCAGAAATCTTGACATCATCCCTTTCTTGCATGCCACATATTGAAGGAAGAAAATTCAATTAAAGGTATGTAGACATCCAGTTTGCTCACGTGGCCTATGAAGTCCTTTCGTTTAATTTGTATATTTGGGTTCCCAGTTGAATTTCCATGTGATCAAAGTTCTACGCTGCATGCGATCTTGCGATAAGGAACTTGATTTAAACTCACATTGCTGTCCATGAGAAGAGTTGACCCGAAGAAAGAGCAGGTACAGACAGAATAGTAAAGTTATTCAGTCCGTAACTTTAACTTCAATAACCCGTTGTTGACTTACGGTATTTCTCTCGCGTAAATACGTATGATTACGAATATTTTAACACAAGCCTTTGAAAATAAGTGTAAGGTGAAGACATACTTGATACATAAGCTAATTTTTTTTCTTTTTTCAGGACGATTGCGTCGCCTCTTCACGAGCTCCGAGTGTAATTATTTCGTTTGAAGGACCGTTCTCGAGAAGATCATATGAAGGGTAAGAAGATTCATGAAATATGAATTGATGCGAAATATAAGGTCACTTTATTTAAATTTCATACTTTAGTAAGAGTCTGTTTTGTACTCAGACCAGCTGTTTTACTTCCAGCAGTCGTTACTGATCTAGATTGAAGGGACAGGGAAATGCTTTAGTTAAGATTGAAGGTTATGTCCTCGTGTACCGGTACACAAAGGAACGAAACATTGACGAACTGCGTCACAACTCCATGTATGGATATGAAAACAATAGGAATTCCCCCGTGTACCGGTACACCAGGACAGCCCCAGATTGAAACACGTAATGCGTATCAGTGAGGGCGGAAATTGCCGTTTTCGTAGGCGACAGGAAACTGAAAGCGAAACCCTTTCTCCACAGTTCGATTTCCGTCGCTAGAGAATGACTTGCCTTCTCCAATTCAATATGTTTTCCGAGAACTCGAGTCAGGCATTATTTATCGATGATATTTTTTCGACAAAATTATTGTGCCTTTAAATTCAATCTGATAAACCATAGGACATTTGACCACAAGTAATGTTTGGGACAAATCGTCCAGTCTTAGTTATATAGTTCACTAATTTTCCACAAAATGTGGCTCTTATTTGGTGCATATGAGCAGATAAATCTAACAGTGCTAAAACATAACATTTACAGAGAGGCTTTCTTATACAGAAAACCCAAAAAGATAGGGAATATTAATTTCCATAACAAATAACCATTGAGGAGGGTGGGATGGAAAGAAAATGGCGACTGAGGTTCAGTGTGCACTGAAGAGGCTATTGAGCATTTGAACTCTAATCCCAAAGCAATCTTTCTTTGTGCTTCAGCATATAGCTTTACTTCACTAGTAACAGGAACCTCTGAATAGTCTGCAGATGTTAAATTTATGCAACAGCCAATTCGAAGCCAAGTTTCCCAAAAACTATCAATATTTTCCTTCGCAGTTTGTCGAATGACATATTTACATATTAGATTTCCTCAGTTTCAACCTGCTGACTGAAGTTAGCATACACATGCAGTATCCATGAATTGATATATCTGAAGGTTTTACCACTATAGGATTCCTCTTGAGTTCAATTATTTTCCAACAACCCCTTTTGAGCATGATCGAGTGAAACAGCCTTATGTTGTTTATGTCTTTCAGATTATCCTAAAGCTTTCTTTAGTTCATTACACTGTTCAATAGCAACAATTTAACTGCCTTAACCCTTTAACTCCCAGATCCAATTTGTAATTCTCCTTACTGTCAGTTGTACAATTCTTATAATGTTGGTTCATAGAATTTAGCATTGGATCAACTAATTATCCCCGAATTTAAATTTTTCTTAAATCTTGTCACTTATTTGGTTGATAACATATTTATATTGTAAGGAGAAATTTTTTCTTGGTCACTCATGGGAGTTAAAGGAATAAATATAGCGCCTTAAATGGAATTTTTGTGACCATCAATATCTCTCACGTTTGATTAGTATTTATTTTATGTTTTTCTTTTTCAGAAATTATTACATGTCCATCATTTTCTGACAGCTCATATTGTGATTTTTTGAAGGCAGGAAATGTAGGTGTATATGTTTTTTTTCCATTTTTTTCCCTCTTTAAATATGATACATATATGTAAGGATTTTTTGTCTTATTCTCATGAGAATGAAAAATGTTCATGTCATTATTTGCTATTCTCTTTTTTTCATGAATATCAGTTTGCTTTGAATATGAAACATAATGTTAAAGTAGCAAGATAGGTCACTAATTAAATTTGCATCAATCTTTACCCAGTAGTTCAATCCTTTGAATTCATGCTCAGGAGTATAAATTGAATGTTGTCATCCTTCACTAGTGTTTGACACCATTTCTTATTATGTTGCACCTGGCAGCTGAAATGCATCTAAAGATTAAAAAGTTGCTTTGGTCGTTACAGGTGTAATGACCAATATAGGATGCAACTGGTCGCTGTAATGCAAGGTTCTGTATTTGTGACCCTCCATATGATTTTTGGGAGAAGGGCGATAGCAAGCTCACAACATGCTTCTACTTAAAAATATTTGTGTTTATAATTATCAACTTCCTGATTAGCAAAAACAAAGTTGGAACATGTGGCTGCGAATGAGTTGCATTAGGATTTAAAGCAGACACTTTAATTACTTTTTTCATGTGGAGGTTACTTTTAATGATGTTTGTAGCATGTTGAAGCACAGAATTTTACTCAGTGCTGGAAAAATTGTGACGATTGTGTAAACAATTCAACATGTTCAAGATATTCATGAATTGCCATTACATATAGCTATTAACAGCCAATTTGTTCAGTTTCTGTAAAAGTATATCTCATCAGATGACCAGAGTGACTTGTAGGGGATGATAAAAATAATGAAAACCATGATGGCCCAAATCATTTTACAACTGCTTAAATGGTGAAATTTAAAATTTTTCATATCCAGCCCAATCATGGATTTTTGGAATAAGGAGACCCTAAATTGTTTAAAAAATAGTAATCTGAAAGTTGACTTTGTGGGAAACGGCTAAGAGAGGCTGTTTATTTTTGTCCAATGAAAAGTGTGTGAAAATAGCTGGCACGCTGAAAGATTTAAAATAATTTGAGTAACATGTATTCCCAGGGCTCGAACTTAACTTTTGAAGTTAATAGTCGAATGGCTAGTACATGATCAGGATTCACTAGCCAAAAATGCATTTCTACTAGGCAAGTGTACAACACAAAACTATCATTTTTATAGATTAAACACACACAAGAAAATGTAAAACTGCTGTTGCTATCAAACTGTAATCAATTTATTATACAACTGTACATAAAATTCATTGTATGTGTTCATGCTTGTTCATTATTCCAATTACCTCGACAACAATAAAACCCAACTGTACATGTACTGCTGCAGACATTACTTCTTTGTGTGACTTAAGCTTCTAGCTGCAAACAGCCGCTGCTCATTCAAAATGCCTAGTACCCTAGTAGTGTTCAGTATTATAAAACAGTTAATTAGGTGTTCCCAAATGGTAGGAATGATCATTGATGGCAATGATCAGTCCATCAATGTAGGCCGTCTGCTCCGTTCTGACTCCTCCAGCCAGCGCCCAACTGCAAGAACTGCAGTATAGTCCTCATGAGAAGGTCCACTGATAGCTATTCTCATCAACTCATCAATAGTACAAACATTCAAGGTTGACCTCCAGTCAGTCATGATTCTGTTCATGCAAGAGTTCCCCCGCTCGCAGCAAGCAGTCTGGCAAGGAATTACAAGACATAGTTCCACTAAAATTAGCAGGTTTGGATAATCATCTTTGCCAAACATAAATTTGTTCTTCCAGAATTCGCTTTGCCTGAGTTCAAGTTCTGCTCTAACTCGCTGTACATGGAATTTCAGACTCATCCATTCATCAAGACAGTCATGCAGACTGAAGTTGTGCTGCTCTAGAGGTACCTGAAAATGACCATGTAGTGTCTGGATTTCATTTTCGCCATGTAAGAGCAGCCGATGCCTGTCTGTAACTGGCCAACCTCGGTGGTTTGTCAAGACAGCTGCTGCTGACAATACTGGATCTGTTTCCATCCCTTCAAACCTCTCTTGGATGAATGTCATGGCAGTATTCACCGCAGATGCCTGGATAACATTAATAGCCTGCCTGTCTGCATCCCTTTGAAGCTCTATGCCCCTAAATGTGTTACCATCCCCTACTTCCGTAAGGAAAGAGTTTAGTTGCTGACCAGGTCTTTCCTTGAAAGATTCAAGTTTTGGTAAAAGGGAAGTTAAGTTATCTTGAACTCTTGAGATTGTTATTCCATCCTCCTGGAAGCTAAGACTCACTTTGGAAAGTGCATCTACGATGTCAAGTAACAGATGCATGATGGCAACAAATTTGTAGCTTGTGAATTTTTTTGCTGTAATTCACAGCCCTTCCTTGCATCTGGTTACTGGCATCCCTTGCTTGTGAGGTATGTTGGAAGTGCAAAACTACAACTTGAAAGTTCTTTGATAAGAGAATATTCAGTGCTCTTTGCAAATGTGGTACCCACCTTGTACCGTCTGCTTTGATTGCCTTATATGCTCGCACTTCCATACTCTCAGCTAGTTCTTTAAGCTCACGGACTGTCTTTGCAGAATAATGATAGTGCTTCCAAATACCTTGAAGCATTTCTTTGACATCTTTAAGAACTGAAACATCTGACAAGGTGTCTGCAAATGAAAGTGAGGAATTTCTTGTTTAAGCAAGCCATAAACACCACTTATTTCAAGGATAGTTCTAATTTCCTAGGAATTCCCAACCATAACAACTCTGGTTCTAAAAACCTAGAAATTCCTAAAAATTCCCAGAAATTCCCAGAAATTCCAAGTTTATAGCCAACAAGACTTGGAATTCCTAGGAATTCCTAGGAATTCCTGGGAATTCCAACTCAGAGAACCAATGACTTTCCCTGAAAAGCTGTAAATATAAAAAATTCCTAGGAATTTCTGGGAATTTCTGGGAATTTTTGGGAATTTTTAGGAATGTTTAAGAATTACTGGGAATTTTAAGCAAAAATTTGAGGCTAATGATATAAAATAAATACTTTAAATTAAAAAAACCCAGCTAAAATTCAAGTATTCAATGAAATTTATTTAGAAGCTTAATTAAGGCTTACACGTAAAATATTTTTGATAATTATTAACATCAATGTGTGGTAATATTAGGATGGAATTTGATTTATTTTTCTTTTCTTGAAAACTTCATACGGATTAATCCTCAACTACAGCTATTCATATAAAATAGTTCTAATCAATCATTAAATTTGGTTTGACACAAATTGTGAATAAAATCTGTTGATTCTTTTCCATAAAATACAATATCTTAAGTTATATTTGAAAACCAAGCACTCTTGGGAGTGAAGGGGCTAATTACAGACAAATAAAATTAATTTTTTGATTAAAATCTTGTTGTAACTGTAACAATAAATTAGAATGAAGTTATCCTAAACTGCAAACTTAGCTGCTGTTTGTACTGTTTGTATTTTTTTTCCTGGGCTCACAATGAGTTGGCCTTGAATGAGGTTGTCAACAAGAACCTTGACCATTTTGTATCTGGATTCCTTGACATCTGAATTTGAAAAAAAAAAAAAATTAAAATATGTATATTTAAAGCTCAGACCAGGCTTTTAAGATGGCTATGAGGAAAAGGGCATTCGTTGGATTCTCAAATTGAGAAATCTCTGTTATATTGAGTGACTTTTATATTAGAGTTAGTACATCTCTCTCATGGATTTTACTAAAAAAGGGCTGAATATATTATTTTATTTTTACCAAGGAGGGCTTCTTTATGTACTAAGGTTTGTTTAATAACAGTTCCTATTATGAATCTTGAATGTTCCCAAACGTTACTGGAGGAATCTTGAAACCTTATTGATAGGTTTATTTCATTGTAAATCATAAGCTTAAGAAACTGCGGCATGCAAGTGACCTATTCGATTCTCAGAATTATTCTAGTTTCAGTTGCGACGAGCGTTTTGTAAGCTTAATTCAACCCGCTACATCTATTCTTTTATAAGATTTTGATCACGTAACGAATATCGCAATAATTTTACTCACCACAAACTTTCAAAGTCGTAGGTTTACAGATGGCCACTCGACCCTTGTTTGTACCAGTCAATTTGTCAACTGTTGTCCCTTCTTTTAACTCTACGGCGCCAACGACTTTCTTTTCTTTTACAACACTCACGCTATTCTCGTTTTCCCATTGAACCACAATAAAAGCTATCTTTAGAAATGTTATATTAAGCAAAACAGTTGAGAAAAGCGATCAACCGAAAAGTACATTCAAAGATAAGCGCCAATGGAGTCTTCTTTGTTTCCGATCACGGGCATGATCACGTGGATCTTTTAGGACTTGTCATTGGCTAGCAAAGTGAATCCGCTGGCTTGCCGATTGCAGTGTCAGGAGAAGCGCCCAACTTTATTCTGACTTCTCCGACCGGTTCTCTGCTACTCGAAGATGGATAGCTTGGTGATATAAATAAAGATGTGAGCTCACTCTATGTAGAAATAATCGACAAGAATCGATCATATTACAAATGCACGATTTGTGGCCGAAAGTTGCCGAGGAAACAAAGACTCGAAACTCACTTGAGTTGTGTTAATGGCAAAGGTGAGAAATAACACAAGCCAATCACAGTTTTGAATGCGACTACAAATCGTCTTTTACCCTCATATTTATAAAAGAAGGATACCACATTCGGGAGTATAAGAGATACATAGATGATCCCAGTGTACCAGTACCTAAATCTACAAAGCTTGACCGTAGCAAGCGTTCAGCAACACGTTCCAACACCGCCATCTCGATTCCTCAGTCAGTCGTTTCCACTGAACTTAAAGCAGTATTGACAACAGAGTAGAGTGCGTCTTACAAAGGAGAAACATTTGTACAAGAGACAGAAGTAGCTATATGCGATTACAGAGGTGCGTTGGAACTCTGGTCCACAAATAGTTATGCACTGCCCGAAGTATAAAACAATTTTGTTGATAGCTGACAGACAGAGAAGAACAACAAGTAAGCTGTTATTATTGAAGTGTGACTAGCACTTTTCGTTTTTATATAAAGAAGGACTTGTAATTTGCACCAAAAATAAAAAGATGTAATGTTTTTTGGGAGATCCAGTGATTGGGACATTTAAGAAATTAAGTTATGAAAGGAAACTTGGTTGGTACTTCTCACTACTAACAAGTCTTGTTGACAAATATTTTCAGATCAGAGTTTCAAATAAGTAAATTGAAGACGTCATATAAAAGGTGTTTTCCCTCAAAGGGAACATTGACTACCTCTGTCTTTTCTGCATGCCAAATGTTTGCAAAGTGTCTGGATGATCCGCAAGTATTGGAACTCTTGCAAAAATGTTTTGTAAGAATAAAAACAGCAAAACAAATTACAGCAATTAGTCATGAAAATAGAGCAAAAAACTGAAAAAAAAGCAGCAACAACAATCATGAAAAAAGAAAGAGTAATTAGGTGTTGAATTTGTTTGTCTAAGGCATGAAATTTCTACTAAAAGTATTGTCAACAAAAAGTCTCTGACAGCGTTTGAGGCAACTGAGCTTGACTGTTCCAAGGTTTTCTAAAGGCCTATTTACACGGCACGACTTTGTCGCATGCGACAAGCTTACGACAGGCCTACGACATGACTTAAGAGTCGTAAGTGAGTTGTAGGTTTGATTTACACGAAACAATTCGTGTCGTAAGCCTGTCGTAAGTTTGTCGCATGCGACAAAGTCGTACCGTGTAAATAGGCCCTAACAAAGGCAACCAGTAATGTAGGTTAGGGAAGTAAGATAACAATGTAATTATTGTTAATTATTGTGGAAGTTGGCAATTTCCATTTAACATAACTGACTGCTGGTTCATGAGAAAATCCATATTAATGCAAAGATTTACTAAAACTTAGTTTGAGTAATAAATTTCATGATCTTTAAGTTATAAACATGTACATGTATGTATATCTCTTGGTACGTTTTGTATAGCATACCTTTTATTGAGCCATAGTTTTAAGCCTCTGAAATTACTCTTTTTCTTAAAACCTTCACATTCAAGGTATTGAGAATTTCTTAGAATTTATGTGGACCTCAGGGTATTAAAATTGCCTCAAATTCAATTCCCAGAAATTCCCAAGAGTTCCACACTTCTTAAATTATAAGTAGTTTATAAAGCTGAGAATTCCTAGGAATTCCTAGGGATTCCAAGTCCTCACAAAACTGGAGTCTTCCTTTCCCAGAAATTCCCAGTAATTCCAAGCTTTTTAAATCAGAGTTAATTTGCATAGTTGGGAATGTTTGGGAATTCCTAGGAATTCCTAGGAATTCCTAGAAATTCCCAGAAATTCCCAGAAAACTGAGAATTCAGTTTGCAAGGGTAATCATAAACGATAAAAAAAGGATATAAAAATAGAACGTTTCGAAACTAACACAAGCATGAATGAGTGATTTTTTCTAAGCTCTCCAGAGTACAGTTAACTGCTAACGTAACAGATCAATATATTTTTCGCTACTGTTAGTAAATGTGGCGAGAAGAATTGGCATTTTGCATGATGTGTTAGTGTGTTGTGTGTATGTTATCACCTTTAATTGTCCCTGAAATCATATGGAGGGTCACATTTGGTCAGCCTTTGTGAATCATGGTGGTTTTTGTTGTTGTTGTTGTTTTTTTTAAATTCTAGTTGACTTTTGACAATTATAAATGCATAAAGGGGGTGTAAAGTTTCTAAAGAAACTGTGGTGCTGCCTCAGTGGGAGATTATACCAGGATAATTTGGTATTATCAATAAAGTTGATAAAGTTAAAAAAGATGACATTAATTTTTGAGTGTTAGCCCTTCGTCAGCATAATTGGGCTGACAAACGAATTGTCAGCTTTTAAACTTATCACAGTGGCAAATTTACATTATCAACTCAGTTGATAATATGAAATTAATTTTGCCGTTAATACCACTTATAACCTTAGGGCACCTGTTAGTGCCCTTATTTGTGACTGTCATTGTGTTTCATAACTGATATATAGTGCTGTTGTTCTGCTACTTCCCTTTTCAGACCTTCCGACTAATTATCCCTGATCCAAGGGTTATTTTCTTGAACCGAAGAAACTATATACAAGGTAAGAGGACTTGCTGCCCTTTTTTTCTCCCACTTTTGAAACTTGCCTCCGTTTTGTCAATCTGTAAATAACCCTTTAACTCCCATGAGTGACCAAGACTTATAATATCTGAAGATAACAAATCAAAATATAGCATGCAGTGTTTCAGAAATGTAGTTTAAAACAAGCAATACTTCAACTTTCAAAGGCCATTGCACTGATGATATTATCGAGAAAGTTGTCAATTCATACAGTTCAGTGCAGTGTAACTTTCCAAAATAGTATCAACTGGCTTATTAAGAGTCAATGAATAATACTCTTACAAAAAGTTCAGAACAATTTAAGCTTAGTAATTAAAGTAGGGTTTAACTACTGCAATCTGCAGTTAGTTTGATCATTTCTTTGCAAACATTTTCTTTTTGAAGATATTTAAAAAGCCTCTCAATGTATGATAGACTTGGAACATTGAAATGTCCGGTGGCTTTCAGCTCTTTGGAGCCACAGTAGACTCTTCTGTTGTGGACAATATCAATATTGCTCCTGAGAGACCAAATAAATGTTTTCACAACTTGGTGAAGAAATTTGAGTTCAACCTCAGTATTAGTAACCCTAAGGGCTCTTTCAATGTAAAATTCAGTGTCACACTAGAAACCTGTACTGTGTCTCGAAAAGCAAGAACCAAAAGACAGCAGAAATGCTAGTTAGAGCACGCTCAATAAAATGGAATTGTATGGAGCATGCTCTATATGGGATACTCCACATATAACAGTTACTTGTTCACCCAAGTGTAATATTAATGCTTTGGTTATCAGCACAACCAGAAAAGAATTAACCTTTAACTCCCAATATCTAATTGTTAATTCTCCCCTCTAGCTGCTACACATTTCCTTGTAAATAAATTATGAGAACTTGGTGCTAGATCAAGACTAAGCAGCTTCTACCTGATAAGTTTGAATATTCTCATCACCTGTTTCCTGAATAATGTATGGATTTGTAGGGAGACGTTTTACATTAATCACCTCTGGGAGTTGAAGGGTTAACGTGTAATTGGGCCTGATTAAGATAAATTTATCGGTTCTGACATAGTCAATTATAAAAAGTTCCTAGATAAACAAAACTATTCTTTCTTACCAGTGTAAAAAAAAGTTCCACAGTGTAATGTCTGTAACAAAAATTGTGCAATGTCCATAACAGGAAGTTTTTAGCTCAAGCTCAAATCTAACTACAGAATAAGGGATACAACCAGATTTTAAAAAAGCTGGTAAGCACTAAAACATGGAACTACCTAAAACCACCTAAAACCATCCATCTACAACCACCTCAAAATTTTCAACAACGACCTACAACCACCTCAAAAATATCTACAGTCACTCACAAACTATCTAAAACCATCCAAGACAAGGTATAAAACAAGCAGACATTTGGCTCACGTTTCATTTGATTACGTAATGGTCCAAGGCGGTGTTTTTCTCCATTTATAATCTCAGCACTGGAACACTGCAGGGTACAAAAAGCCAAGTCAAGTCAGTCTTGACCACTTTGTTATTTTTTGTAACTTGATAGTTCATTTTGTAAAGTTCTTTAGGTCTTTTACCACTGAGGTGATAGAAAATATAATTGGCGTGCTCTTGCATTTCATTTCATGAGATGGTTGATTATACATGGGACCAGGAATAGTAAGATTTCAGGGGGAGGTGGAGGTTTCGTTTGATTCTCGTATTTCATGTACGTGACATGTCGTTTCGCCTTATTTAATACATTTATGCCTTGTTTGAGATGGGTTTAGACAGTTTGCGAGTGGCTGTAGATGTTTTTGAGGTGGTTTTAGGTCATTGTTGAAATTTTTGAGGTTGTTGTAGATGGTTGTAGGTGGTTTTAGGTGGTTTTAGGTGGTTTTAGGTTGTTTCATGTTTTAGTACTTACCTAAAAAAGCTATGAAGCAGCTTTGTTCCTATTATTTTAAAATAATTTTTGTCTGGATAGTCAATTTACAGGGAAAAAAAAGTGTCAAGTGAACACAAAAAATTTTAGGTTGATTTTTTTGTAATGTTCATAACAGAGTTTAACCCAAAAATTTTGGAAGCCTTTGTTAAAGAAAGGAAAGTTTCTTTTCTGCTGGTCGCGTACCCTGTGAGGAATGTTTGTACAAATTATACATTGAAAACTGTGCAAAATAAGTAATTGTTAAGGAAACTAGTTTCCAAGAAATTGGTCTATGAATGTTATGTCTGTAACATAGAATTGCCCTCATGATTCTCGAAGTCATGATGCATGGCACATTTCGTTTCAAAGAAACAGGGGTCAAAGTGACTTTTAAGACTTTATTATGTCCTTACGATCATAGAAAAATTGTGCTGGTGGATTTTACTGATAAAAATAGAATCTTAGATATGGTTAATGATAGAACTGAAGTGTTTTATTGAGTAAGGTGTAGAAAGAGATGAATATGTAATGAAAGGTTTCAAAATTGAATGCTGGTCCAGCTTGTAACACAAGCAAGCATATGAATTGGTGATTTTTTTTCTATTAATAGCATAAACAATAACTTTCTATTAAGCTGTTGTTTCTTAGCTCCGCCTGAACAGTTAATGAGCTAGAGTGATATTCCCTGAGGAGGAAAGCTTGCATAATCTGTGACCAATCAAATTTCTCCAGAGTACAGTTTGCTACTAATATTACAGATCTGTATATTTTTCAGTACTGTTAGTAAATGTCACGAGAAAAATGGGCATTCTGCACAATGTGTTGGTGTGTTGTGTGTGTGTGTTATCACCCTTGTCCCTGAAATCATATGGAGGGTCACATTTGGTCAGCCTTTGTGAATCATGGTGGTTTTTGTTGTTGTTGTTGTTGTTGTTTTTTTTAAATTCTCGTTAAATTGTGATAATTATAAATGAATTAAGTGGGTAAGTTTCTAAAGAAACTGTGGAGCTGCCTCGGTGGGGGAGTAAACCAGGATAATTTAGTATTATCAATTGAGTTGATAGGGTTTAAAAAGATTACATTTTGAGTGTTAGGCCTTCGTCAGAGCAATTGGGCTGAGAAACAAATTGTCAGCTTTTAAACTCGTCACAGTAGCAAATTTACATTATCAATTAACTCAGCTGATAATATGAAATTACTTTGATATAATTATATAATGTTGTGGTTAATACCACTTATAACCTTGGGCACCTGTTAGTGCCCTTATTTGTGACTGTCATTGTCTTTCATAACTGATATATAGTAACTGTTGTTCTGCTGCTTCCCTTTTCAGACTTTCTGACTTTATCCCTGATTCAAGGGTTGTTTTCTTGAACCCAGGAAACTCTATACAAGGTAGGTGGACTAACACTGCTTTTTTTTTCTCATTTTTGAAAATTGCCTCTGTTTTGTCAATCTGTACTGACCCTTTAATTGCCATGAGTGACCAAGACAGAATTTCTCCTTACAATATCAACACAATATCAACCAGAAAAGTGATGAGAGTGAAGAAAAATATAAATTTGGGGATAATTAGTTGATCCGATACTAAATTTTCTGAACTAACATTATAAGAATTGTATGGTTGGGAGTAAGGAGAATTACAAATTTGATGTGGGAGTTAAAGGGTTAATAATTTATTTGCTGGGATTAATTGTGTCCTGTTTGCATATGTTTAGAATTCTGCATGCTCTCATTTCACTCATGTCTATGTGAGTATTAACTATTTTGCCTGTTAATGTTATGTCAAGAACTATTCATTATATTACTTACCTATTTAATTATGTTGTGATCGATGGTTGTGATTATGTTTGGCTACAAACAAGTGGAAATGCTCTTAGAAAATGTTGCTGAAATTCTGGTGGTCCTTTTAATATACTGCTGGTTTAGTTACTGAGTAGAGCTTGGTTTGTAGAGTGCTTCAACTGAAAGTTGACTTATTATCATCAACATAATCGAGAGACTAAATTTTATGCTGATTGAGTCATCTCTTTGGTTTCCTGTGTTGGGTGGTCATTGGGTCACTGATTAAGACTTATTAATTTATTTAAAATCAAAGTTTAAGCTCCCCTCCTAAAACAGGAATATGGAAGATCTTGTGCAGAGAGCTGGTTCCATCCTTGACAAAGTACATATGGATTAGAAATTATCACCCCATGCTTGCATGTCATGGGAAACTAGTACATGCATGCAAACTGCCTATCATAGGTTTTGCCAAGTTAAACCTAACTTAAGTCCTTCAAGTTGCCCTTTGGTAATTAGCAGCTACAGGTTAGATTACTTTTGATGATGTTTGTAGCATGTCAAACGACAAAATCTAACCCAATGCTGCACGAATCACAAAGATCATGTAAACAATCCAAAATGTTGTGGATTAGGAGACCCTAAATTGTTTAAAAAATAGTAATCTGAAAGTTGACTTTGCGGGAAATGGCCAAGAGAGGCTGTTTATTTTTGTCCAATGAAAATTGTTTGAAAATAGCTGGCATGCTGAAAGGTTTAAAACGATTTCAGTAAGACACATGTATTCCTTAAGACTCGCCAGAGGAACAAAACTAATAGAACTCAACACAAAGAAGAACTTGCAGAGAGGATTTTTTTCCAAAATGGGTGTACTTTGTAAATGAGAGCAAGTAATATTATTTTGTTATGGACATTACATAACGTTGGTAACAAAAACAGTCCTCTTTTTTTGTTTCTCTGAAATTAAAAACCAGTTTTTTTTGTCAGTTTGGCTCCTTTTTTTACTTTCTAGGGGCCTAGCTAAACTTGAGTGTTTTAAATTACCAAAATCCTGGAAAAACACAAGAAAAAATAAAGCCCACATTATAATTATTATGGACATTATGACCGCATGACTTAAATTATGGTAATTCTTTTGGGAGAAATGAATGCTACATGCATACCAATTTTGTTCAAATTTGTCACATCCAAGTTTTCAGTGCTTTTGACTAAATACTAATAACAATAACCATAACAACAGCTGTACATTAGCAATATCAACACCATGCTTACATGAGGAGTATAAATTTTCAAAAAGTCTAAGTCTAAGTATGGATTAAGTTTACAGTGTTCCCCTTTTCAGGCAGTAACTGGTAACATTTACCGCCTGTGGTACCTCTTATTACCATTTAAAATTGCTTGGAATTCTTGAAATTTAAAATGTAAATTAAAGGATTGCTTTACCAGTTTTAAAATTTATTTTACCTGTCATGCTTAAAATAAGGGAGAACACTGAGTTTACTGAAAGACTTATCATATTTAGAGTCAGTACCTTCTTTTATAGTATCTGAAAAAACGAATTAAAATATAACATGCAATGTTTCAGAAATGTAGCTTAAAACAAGCAATATGTCAACTTTCAAAGGCCATTGCACTGATAATACTATAGAGAAAGTTGTCAATTCATGCAGTTCAGTGCCTTGTAACTTTCCAAAATAGTATCAACTGGCTTATTGAGAGTCAATGAATAGTACTCTTACAAAAAGTTCAGAACAATCCAAGTTTAGTAATTAAAGCAGTGTTTAACTACTGCAACCTTCAGTTAGTTTGATTGTTTATTTGAAAACATTTCTTTTCGAAGATGTTTAAACAGCCTCTCAACACATGAAAGACCTGGAACATTGAAAGGTCCAGTGCCTTTCAGCTCTTTGGAGCCATAGGAGACTCTTCTGTTGTGGAGAATATCAATATTGCTCCTCAGAGGCCAGTGAAATGATTTGACAACTTGGTGAAGAAATTTGATTTCAACCTCATTATCAGTAACCCTGAGGGCTCTTCCGATGTAAAACTCGGTATCTGCACTAGAAAGCAAGAACGAAAAGACAGCACAAACACCAGTTAGAGCATCCTCAAGAAAACTGAATCATACATAATTTACATTATCAACCCAGCTGATAATATGAAGTTACTGTGATATAATTATATAATGTTGCCGTTAATACCACTTACAACCTTGGAGCACCTGTTAGTGCCCATATTTGTGACTGTTATTGTCTTTTATAACTGATGTATGGTAACTGTTGTTCTGCTGCTTCCCTTTTCAGACTTTCTGACTTTATCCCTGATTTAAGGGTTATTTTCTTGAACCCAGGAAACTCTATACAAGGTAGGAGGACTTGCTGCTCTTTTTTTCTCTCATTTTTGAAACTTGCCTTCATTTTGTCAATCTTTATTAACCCTTTAATTGCCATGAGTGACCAAGACAGAATTTCTCCTTACAATATCAACACAATATCAACCGGAAAAGTGATGAGAGTAAAGAAAAATATAAATTTGGGGATAATTAGCTTATTCAATACTAAATTCTTTGAACTAACATTATAAGAATTGTATGTTTGGGAGTAAGGAGAATTACAAATTTGATGTGGGAGTTAAAGGGTTAATAATTTATTTGCTGGGAATAATTGTGTCCTGTTTCCATATGTTTCTACATGCATCACGATTTGAAATCATTCTCGGTCTCAATTGGCTATCGGAATTTTTTTTTCAAATGGATTTGATCAACATAACACAATGTCAATTCATGTTTGACAGGTCATCCTGGTAAAGTCAGTTTCATGGGTACGGCACCATCGCCATTTGCGTCTACGAAAGAGACTACAAACTATGCAAGGCTATGCCGCCTCCTGGTGGACGTTGGATCTCAAGTGCTCCGGTCCACTTTTGACAAAATACATCCACCAGCGACTCTACATAAAGTTTTGGGAAGTACCTCAGTGCATTACGCTACATTGCAATCACTGTACAAAGGGAAGAAGAAAGTGCTTAATCCCATGCAATGGGGAAGGTTGTACCCTACTCACTCACCCGTGTCTTCTGCAGCCTTCGATATCACACTTCTAACGGTGCTTCTTAGAAATATCTGTGGTTTGGGCCCTCCTGCCAACGGATGGGATCGTCTTCCCCTAGCTACAGACATAAGCATCGCAGATGATATCGCCAGAGTGAAGTATTACAGAAACACTGTATGCGGCCATGCATCTCAAGCCTTTGTAGATGACATTAGTTTCAGTGCTTACTGGCAGGAGATACGAGAAGCCTTGGTGAGACTGGGAGGAGGTCATCTTAGAGCTGAAATCGACAATCTTGAGCACGATTGCATGGATCCAGATGTCGAGGAGCATTATCGTGAACTGATGAAACAATGGAAGAAAGACGACGACAGCATCAAAGACAAGCTTGAAGAAATTGAAAGTAAGAAATATATTGTGTACTGCCAATATGGATGAATCAGAAGACTAGAAAAGTGTATATTTCCAGTATTTATTTCAGTTAACACGGCTGTGTAGGCTAGCTCATGATGTTTTAGTTTTGGTCGGAACTAGTTTCATTTTTGCGTTGTGTGCAAAATGAAGAACTAATCCAAATGTTGACACTATGTTTTCATTCGCAGTATTTTTGTCTGTTCGTGGGTACTCGTGTACAACTGTTGGAGTGCGTTTTTGCAATTTCTAAGCGTCTTATTGAGTTTGATCTATTCGGAATCGACTAGATATTGGTATACCTATCATTGTTTTATCTGCACCTAACGTGAAGCTGTGATATAAATTTGCTTATGAAAATGCGCATTTTTTTTTTAATTTTCAGATTCGCTGGAAAACGCGAAAAGCATTATGGAGAGAAACTTCAGAGACACAATTAAAAAGATAGAGATTGAAATGAAAGAGGTGAAAGAAAAGCTGAGTACTCTGACGGCCTCAGCTGAAAAAAGCGGACAAGAAGGTTAGTTGGTAGAAAGAGCTACTCACAACAAAAAAATTATTAAGAGCGACAATGTTTTCTTGTGTTCATAACGCAGCTCACGTTCATCGCTGGATGTCGGCCAACACAGCATCCTTTAGTTCTTTACTAGTGTAAGAACACACCCTACATGAAGATTCTCTGTAATCTGTGGGATGCCACGGAATCTGAGATTTTCCGCCCTGGCTTCCTCTCGGATTTGATAGTGTTTTGATAGCACTCATACATGTGTATAATGGTAGGCGAGATAGGTTATAGTCTTATTTTAGTATTACCTTTCTTATAATGAACCTAACTTCCTAGAAGCGTTAGATGTGACCCACATATTTCTCAATGAAATAGCCAAATCCTTCCTCCTGGTGTATTGTGGAGTATTCAATTCTGCATGGGAAAATAGTTAAATGAGGATCGTCTTGAGTAAAATGGGTTAGAATAAGATGTATGTGGATATTCTACATTTACTTCGAAAAAGACTGTAGGCAAAACTTCCCTCTTTATCGCGGGCGGGTCTCTAGATTTCTACAGCTTTTTTTTTTTTTTTGCATGATGAATCACCGCGGTGTAGGGTAACTCATGATGTTTTCATTTTGGACGGAACTAGTCACGTATTTGGAACATTATTCTTGTGTTATGTATGAAAAATGGAGATTAACCCAAATGGTCACACTGTGTTTTCATTGGCAGTATTTCTGTGTGTTGGTGGGTTCTCATGTAAAACTGCTGGAGTGCATTTTTGTGATTTCTAAGCGTCTTGTTGAGTTGGATCTATTCGGAATTGACTAGATATTGATATACGTGTCATTGTTTTATCTGCGCCTAAAAGTGAATCTGTGATGTAAACGTGCGTATGAAATTCCTTTTTATCTTTCTTACATTTCACCTTCGCTAGGTGACCTCAGAGACACAACTGAGAAGATAGAGATTAAAATGAACGAGGTTTTAGAGAGGCTTAGTAGCCAGACGACCACAGTGGAAAAAAGCACAAATGAAGGTTGGTTGCTTGAAAGTGCTACTCACAGATAAACTGAACTATAAACAGGGATTCTGTTAACTTCAGTACATAACACATCTTTTGAGCATTACTACATCGTTCGCTTAATGTCGGCCAATTTTACATTTTTTTAGCTAATGTATTGTTGTAAGAGCACACCCTGGCTACCAATCTACTCTGGCTTCAAATGAAGATACTGAGTAATGTGTGGAATGAGAGGGATGGCACGGAATCTGAGGCTATCTCTGGGATTGGATAATTTTCTGACAGTACTCGTACACATTTAGCCGAGAAGGTTATTGTCTTACTCTAGTTTTACTTTTGTTAAGGACATAATGAGAAATGAGAGGGCAGAAAGGCGTTCTTTGGTTTTTGTTAATTAGTTCCTACATTGTCTCTTTTGACCGACAAGAATCTTACTGAGACTATCGGCTCCAATGTTATCAATATCTATCTCCCGAGTTTCACTATTAGAAACCGCTGAAGCCGAGCCATAAGCTTTTTTAGAATGTTATTTAAAATTTAGAAAAAACCGAGGAAGGGAAAAGGATCTTTCTAGTTAACTTTTAATGAATAAAGTGACTCTTTCCAATGTTATTCCACGAAAGGGTCTCTTGACGAAATGAGAGGCGAAATGGCAAAGATGGACAGCGAACTAAAAGAAGTGAGAGAAAAGCTGTGTACTTTGGCAGCCCCAGTGGGAGAAAGCAAGGGTGAAGGTTAGTTGAATTATACAATAAAAGTTGTCCTGCTTAACCGCAAATTTAGCCTTAGTAAACATGTCCTGTATGTAAGAGCGAGAGAGAGTGAGAGAGATAATCCTATGTTAAAGAGATTCAGCTCTTCAATTTAAACAATCTCTGGAATAGTCTCTGCGGTGTACTTTGATTCCCTTCAATTGTTTAAACGTTCACTCGTTATTAGCGTGGAAACATTATATTTTTATTGGAATGTAGAACGATGTAAAAATAACGTACAGTTTTAACGAAAATATTGACGTTAAGTTCGACTCGATGTTAGAAACTAACAGAGTGGGTTCGACTGAATTTATAATCTAAATGGCTTTTGGTCAGTAAATTAACATGAATCATACATTGATACCTTTTCATCGTCCAAGTAATTTCTTTGGCAATGGTGTCGTACTCGTTCACTTATTTAAATTCAGTGCCGAATACCCAGTGGCATTAGATGTAATCCGCGTATTTCTGAATAAAATAACCAAACCCTTCCTGCACTCATATTGTGGAGTATTCAATTCTACATGGGAAAATAGCTGAATGAGGATCGTCTCGAGTAAAATAGGTTAGAATGAGATGTATGTGGTTATTTTACATTTCCTGAGGAAAGGACTGTTGGCAAAACCTCCCACTTCATCGCAGGCGAGCCTCCGGTTTTCTGCAGCATTTTTGATGAAACCGCGCGACAAAGAAGGCAGAAAGGCGTTGTTTGGTTTTCATTTATTAGTTCGTAGTCTCGCTATATTCCGAAAAAGCCTTGCTCAGACTACGACTCTAATAATATGAATACTTATCTCCCGAGTAATTTATTTTACAACAGATTTTCACTGTCAGACATCGCTAAAAACGAACAAACAGAGTAGGTTCAACTTAATTCAAAATCTAAATGGCTTTTAAATTAGTAGGCATGAATCATACACTTAAACCTTTTTGCATCGTCAAAGTAATTTCTTTGGCAACGGTATCGTACTCATTCGCATATTTAAATTTAGTGCCGAATACCAGAGATGTACC
This sequence comes from Pocillopora damicornis, assembly GCF_964200805.1. Taxonomy (NCBI): domain Eukaryota; kingdom Metazoa; phylum Cnidaria; class Anthozoa; order Scleractinia; family Pocilloporidae; genus Pocillopora; species Pocillopora damicornis. The sequence continues at coordinate 9,271,316 of NC_142675.1, forward strand.
ACAATTTTCAATGCTGCATTCATTAGATTTATTACCTATTTTGCTACTGTTAGGTGTTTTTGATCCAACTGAGCTTATCAATGGAATTCGCCAGCTGTACAAGACTCGCGAAGGATGGCTCTCACCATTTCCATGGTGTGAAGAGTTTCAGTTTTTTCTTGGCAATATTTTTACAAGGCTTAAAGTGGTCAGAAGAAAGAAAACGAGAGGAGAAATCACTGACGTATTTGTTGACATGTCGTCAATACTAGACCCGTATGAAGAGTGTTCAGCGCCGAGAACAGTGTTGATTGAAGGAGAACCTGGTATGGGAAAAACCACCTATTGTAAAAAGTACGCCTACGATTGGGCCACAAAACAGCAAGCACCTCAAGGCTGCGGCTCAACAGCATTTAAAGTGGTATTGTTGCTGAAATGTCGAGATATCCACTCTGACGTTTGGGAAGCCATTGATGATCAGCTGCTGCCCCTAGGCATCGATGAAAAAGTCAAACAACAATTTTTTCAGTTTATTCGTGAAAATCAGTCCAGCATTTTATTGATATTGGATGGATTGGATGAGTTACCATCCGGGAAATTGTCGATGTTTTCCAAATTAATTGAAGGAAGAGAACTCCCCAGATGCCACATAGTTGCAACAGCAAGACACGAAGCTGGAAAAGAGGTGAGAAAATGTTGTGACGCGCTGCTTCAGATCGAAGGATTCACTATAAAGCATGTGAAAGAATTTGTCACCAAGTACTTTAAAGAAAGGACGGATTTAGCCACCAAGCTCTCGCAACGGATGTCGCGAGATAAAAACCTAAGAGAAATAGCGGCCAATCCTCTAAACACAGCACTTCTTTGCCTTTTTTGCGAAGAGTTTGAGGGCACACTCCCCGAAAGCAGAGCTCAACTGTACTTGGATATGGTTGAATGTGTTTTGAGAAGATATAGAAAAAGGAAGGGACTACTAGAAACGATCGAAGACTTGACAAACTATTACAAACCGCAATTGAATCACCTTGGAAAGGTAGCGTTGAATGGTTTACTTGACGATAAGTTGGATTTTAATGAAAGTGAATTGAGAAACCATGCAAAAGACCTGACTGAATTTGGATTTCTGTCAGTGCAGCCTGGTGGCAGCAAACTGAGACAAACACTGCATTATGCTTTCTTACATAAAAGTTTTCAAGAATTCTTTGCAGCACTCTTCATTTGTTCTCAGATTCAAAGCAAGGAAATGAAACCTGAAGAACTAGTTTCCGATCCAAGGTATTTCGTTGAACTTAAACAAATACTTTTGTTTTCATGTGGAATTTTGGCCATGAAATGCAATGAACAAGTTGTGGCTCTTGTAAAGAGTTTAACAAATGAAGTCAACAAAAATAAAGGATGTGGTGCAAAAATTGTATTGGAAGCCATCAACGAATGTAAAAGAGAAAAAAGCGATTTTCACTCGTATTTATCGAAGTCGTTTGGAACTGGTTTGAATCTGACCAATTTGAATTTGTTAAATAATGATATTAGTGATGCGGGTGCTACATGTATTGCTGAGGCAATCAAAGTGAACAAGACGCTAACCAATTTGGATTTGTCTTTGAATGGTATTAGTGCTGCGGGTGCCACATGTATTGCTGAGGCAATCAAAGTGAACAAGACGCTAACCAATTTGGATTTGTCTCGGAATCGTATTAGTGCTGCGGGTGCTACATGTATTGCTGAGGCAATCAAAGTGAACACGACGCTAACCAATTTGGATTTGTCTGGGAATGATTTTAGTGCTGCAGGTGCTACATGTATTGCTGAGGCAATCGAAGTGAACAAGACGCTAACCAATTTGAATTTGTCTGAGAATGATTTTAGTGCTGCGGGTGTTACATGTATTACTGAGGCAATCAAAGTGAACAAGACGCTAACCAATTTGGATTTGTCTCACAATGGAATAAGTGCTCCGGGTGCCACATGTATTGCTGAGGCAATCAAAGTGAACAAGACGCTAACCAATTTGAATTTGTCTCGGAATCGTATTAGTGCTGCGGGTGCTACATGTATTGCTGAGGAAATGAAAGTGAACAAGACGTTAACCAATTTGAATTTGTCTGGGAATGATTTTAGTGCTGCGGGTGCTAGAAGTATTGCTGAGGCAATCAAAGTGAACAAGACGCTAACCAATTTGGATTTGCGAAAGAATGGTGTTAGTGATGCGGGTGCTACATGTATTGCTGAGGCAATCAAAGTGAACAAGACGCTAATCAATTTGGATTTGCGAAAGAATGGTGTTAGTGATGTGGGTGCTACAAGTATTGCTGAGGCAATCAAAGTGAACAAGACGCTAACCAATTTAAATTTGCGAAGCAATGGTATTAGTGATGCGGGTGCCACATGTATTGCTGAGGCAATCAAAGTGAACAAGACGCTAACCAATTTAAATTTGCGAAGCAATGGTATTAGTGATGCGGGTGCTACATGTATTGCTGAGGCAATCAAAGTGAACAAGACGCTAACCAATTTGGATTTGCGAAAGAATGGTGTTAGTGATGCGGGTGCTACAAGTATTGCTGAGGCAATCAAAGTGAGCAAGACGCTAACCAATTTGAATTTGTCTCGGAATGATGTTAGTGATGCGGGTGCTAAATGTAATGCTGAGGCAATCAAAGTGAACAAGACGCTAACCAATTTGGATTTGTCTTACAATTATCTTAGTGATGCGGGTGCTACATGTATTGCTGATGCAATCAAAGTGAACAAGACGCTAACCAATTTGGATTTGTCTTACAATTATCTTAGTGATGCGGGTGTTACATGTATTGCTGAGGCAATCAAAGTGAAGAAGACGCTAACCAATTTAAATTTGTCTGGGAATGATTTTAGTGCTGCGGGTGCTACAAGTATTGCTGAGGCAATCAAAGTGAACAAGACGCTAACCAATTTGAATTTGTCTGGGAATGATTGTAGTGCTGCAGGTGCTACAAGTATTGCTGAGGCAATCAAAGTGAACAAGACGCTAACCAATTTAAATTTGCGAAGCAATGGTATTAGTGATGCGGGTGCTACATGTATTGCTGAGGCAATCAAAGTGAACAAGACGCTAACCAATTTAAATTTGCGAAGCAATGGTATTAGTGATGCGGGTGCTACAAGTATTGCTGAGGCAATCAAAGTGAACAAGACGCTAACCAATTTGGATTTGCGAAAGAATGGTGTTAGTGATGCGGGTGCTACAAGTATTGCTGAGGCAATCAAAGTGAATAAGACGCTAACCAATTTAAATTTGCGAAGCAATGGTATTAGTGATGCGGGTGCTACATGTATTGCTGAGGCAATCAAAGTGAACAAGACGCTAACCAATTTAAATTTGCGAAGCAATGGTATTAGTGATGCAGGTGCTACATGTATTGCTGAGGCAATCAAAGTGAACAAGACGCTAACCAATTTGGATTTGCGAAAGAATGGTGTTAGTGATGCGGGTGCTACAAGTATTGCTGAGGAAATCAAAGTGAGCAAGACGCTAACCAATTTGAATTTGTCTCGGAATGATGTTAGTGATGCGGGTGCTACATGTAATGCTGAGGCAATCAAAGTGAACGAGACGCTAACCAATTTGAATTTGTCTCGGAATCGTATTTGTGCTGCGGGTGCTACATGTATTGCTGAGGAAATCAAAGTGAACAAGACGCTAACCAATTTGGATTTGCGAAAGAATGGTGTTAGTGATGCGGGTGCTACAGGTATTGCTGAGGCAATCAGAGTGAACAAGACGCTAACCAATTTGGATTTCTTTGGCAATGGTTAGACAACTTTGAAGTAGAAGGGCACTGCCTTTAAAGTAGGCAGGTACCCTTGAAAATTGAGGGCCATTTGATATGTCATTTCACAGTTTCCTTACAGTATTTTGAATTTTGTCTTGAAGAATCCGAAGAAAAGTGTCACGCTTGGATCTCTTCACTCTGTGAAGAGTCGGCGAAAAGGACAATATTCAAATTTTTTAACTTTCTAGAAGCGCTTGAGGATTTTAAAGGAAGACAAAATACTTCCAATAGAAACTGGTATTTTTCAAAGAGAAATATGGAAAAATATCAGACAGCCGGACTTTTGGTTATTTGAAGACCGTGTCCGGTAGTGTCTGGTGAAAACTTTCTTAGTGTCACGCTTGGATCTCTTCGCACTCTGTGGACAAGGTCAGCGAAACGGAGAACGTTAGCATTTTTTCACTTTTTAGAAGCGCTTGAGGATTGTAAATGAAGGTAGAATATTTTCCAATGAAAAATTAGTATATTTCAAAGAGAAATACGGAGTTGTTTGAGGACCGTGTCCAGCTGTGTCATTGAAATTTTTAAGTGTCAAGCGCTTCGATGTCTTCGTACTCTGTGCAGACTACAGACCGCAGACCGGGTACAAAATTCAGACTGAGAATTTTTACTGTTTTTTCGTCTGATACGTGATAACATGGCATCCTACAACTTACCGAGCGTCACGCAAGCGCTTTTCTGCGATCATGTTTCGCGATTATTTGCACTATTGTGGAATATTTCTTGTTTGTCTCTTGATCACAATCGTTCTTAATTTTTTTCAAGCCTCATTTAGTATTCTCATTTTGCACACGAGTTGGTTGGCGTGATGTCTGTACAGAAGTTACCAACTTACTAAAAATAGATGTGGATGTAAATGGATGCCACTATTGAATATTTAACCTGCGCAATATTCGAGAAATTCATCTTTTTATCCGACATGTGTTCATTTTGTTGACAAAAATGCGAACCAAGACCAAAACTTTTCTTTCGACTTGATATATTTTCAACGTTCAGAAGTGTTCACATACTGATTTTCACATATGTGTCATATTGTCATTGGTTTTCATGAGAAACTGGAGAATTTTTATAGGGAAAAGCGGAGCGTTGCCCTCGTGACTGGCCATTTGTTAACTTTTTTGGTGGTTTTATCTCTCGTCGGTTTGGTGACTATGTGAAAATCAGATTATATGAAGACTTGAAATTCTATAAGGAACGATTGTGGCCGCTTTGTTAAAAATCAAATGCAATGGCCGCTTTGTTTAAAACAAAAGATATCAAGAAACGGGCAAGGAATATTTAATAGATAATTACTGCGGCAGTCAGCGTTATGAGATATATTGCAGCCAACTGAGGGCGTATTCTGCCTAATGACCTCTGCCCATCCCACCTCCAGCCCACACAAACTGTTTGCCAATTCCCATCACTACGAATGCACAAGTTTTCTTATCACACAACTGCCCAAAAATAAAAGAAAATTTATTCCAAAAGTCTTGAAAGTTCACATGCACCGAATTCAACTGCATCTATATTCAGCAAGTCCAAGAAATCAATGCAAACCTAAGCCATAACATGAATGAGCTGGCTCCAAGAGCCTTTTGATTTTCATTACTTCAAAGTTTCGAGCGTCTCTCTTTCATTAAAAACCAAGAAAAAAAACATTCATAGGCATTGTTTTTTTATTTCTGTCGCGAGCCGCAGAGCCATTCAATGAAATTTGATCACTGAAAGCTTACTGAACGGGAGGTTTGTGTGGGGGGGGATTTGACAATAGGGGGGAGGTGGGGACACAATTGGGGCGAGGTAAACAAAGTTGTTGTGGATAACTCTAAAATGGTAATGTGTGCCGGCGGATGCCTACTTCCGCAAAGGCCTAGTACTTAATGACGAGTTAGAAGAGCCCCAGATATGAAGGGATGATTATCGATTTCCTACCTGTTTCAAGACCTTGGGGAAATTAGCTGGCTGCAGGAAGATCAGGATTGGCACCAATTATAAATTCTTTCATCCAAAGATTGGTGGATAGAACTTGGTCCAACAGACTGTAAACAACTCTTATAAAAATTTCTTACAAAGGAGCTCTCTTAAATATAGAGCTAATAAAGTGTTTTCACTTATCGTATTTATTCGATTAAACGCCGCAGTGTTTATTAAAATTTTCGTGATTTAAGTGCGATGTTTATTCGAGGGCGGCGTTTATTTAAAATTCAATTTACTTTTTGCAAACAATAGTATGGTAACTGACCATTTTAATTTTCAAAAACAAAAACACGTTCTAGTGCTTGTCCTCAATTTCACAATTTGCGTGTTAATACTACTGCAATACTTAATGTGAAATAAAGTGAACATAGTTCACCCAATTTCAATGTCTCTGTCCTCTTCATGATCCGAATCCAAAAGATAAAATGACGGATGTGCTCTCTCAAAATCAGAACCGGTACATTCAAAGGGATTTGTGCCTTGCTTACTCAGAACATGCAACTGCGATAGAAGCAATAATCGTTCACTGCCACAAGGCTGTCGTTCCTTAGGGCAGTGAATCATGTCGTCCACGGGAAGGTTCAACATGCAGCTCGAGAGAGTTTTTTTTATTTCCTCTGTGGGTAGCTCTGCTCAAGAATCACGAATTCACTCCAAAATGGTACTTTTCGGGGATAATTTCAAATTTTCAGCAGCTGTTTCTTCGTGAATTCCCACGGTACCCGGCCAATCATTCCTTTTTAGTGCAAGTGGCCTTGAACGGCTTGTTGCAAGAAACGTCCGGTGCCTGGATATACTTGGTGGACCCTTCTGGCACTATTAATTGATCGACTTTTTTTCCGACTGCAATACGTAAGCAATACTATCTTCAGTTTTGCAGTCGAAGAAGTTCCAGGTTAATAGTAATCAACCACCAACCTGTATTTCATTGCCCTAGGGCCTGTTTACATGAATGTGGGGGACCCCAGGCAGGTGAGGTGACCCGCCTAAGCGTGGTCTAAAAATAGCCAGCGTTTACATACAATCTTACAACCCCGGGATGCCAGGATGAAGTTTCTCGAGGTTTTTATCACACTTGCAATCAAGGGGTTTAAGATGTCGTAAAAACGTAATTAATTTTCCTCTAAGGTTTTGGCCAATAGCTCGATGCGTTAACCGTTTCTGACAGTACAACGTCTTGACGTTGGCATAAGATGCGAATGTAGTGTTGAGTTTAAAGTAAAAACGTGACTAAATCACTGTCGAGGTTTCATTGCTAAGTCGATGTAAAAATTTATGTTTTAACGTTTTAGCTCTGCATGTGAAGACCAAGAAATGTACAAAGTCTTAACACACTCGTGTTTCGCTGTTGTTTTCCTTATTTGATCCTTTTGTAACATGAACGCCACCTCGCGTGGGCGGGTTAACCGACCTTGAGACGTTTACATGGCAATGTTTCCCCCTTGCTGACAGGTTACCCTACCCAGCACACCGGGCAACCCGCCTAGACGGGTCATCCCATCTATCATGTAAACGTGATCAAGATGAAATAATAGATTATATGGACAGGCGGGTTACCCAGTTAGGCGGGTTACTTCACCTACCTGGGGCTTCCCATCTCCTTGAAAACAGGCCCTCAGTAGTCATCGGTCTGCTTTTTTGAGTCTATTATTCGAATATAAGTCGCATAATGATTTGGCATTTATTTGGGGGTGGCGTTTATCAATATTCTTGCTTTAAAATGCGGCAGTTACTCGAGGGCGTTTCATCGAATATAACGTAAACCGACATCTCGGAACTCATATAATGCTCATAAAAAATTGATCGATTCTAAAATAGAACAGGAGAGTTGTAAATGCATTTTGACCCTCTCGATGAGCAGTTTGGTTTACAGTTAAACATGATTTATTTCTGTGTGATTTGTTGAGGACCGACGTCTTTCAGTGTACCAATCTCAATCAGCGAAATAGACCAGTTTGTGCGCACGTATACACTATAGTACATGAAGAAGCCTAGAACTTAAGAGAAGTCAGTAATTTTCAAGAATCCGGCGACACAAGCAAAAATTCAACTTCTTTTTATTTGCTCCAAAAGACCCTTTTGGGTAACTTTTTCCAAAAATAATATTCAAAAGTTCCAGCGAGTTTTTATTTTGGCAAAAAATACGAAAGTTCGAAATCGGCCAAAACGTACCTAATTTGCATAATTTCTGTCGGGCTTTCAGTGCATTTGCACGACGCCTCGTACAAGACAACGAAAAATTATCGTGGATTCATTTTTTCATAAGTTGTTTTTCATCCCTTGGAATAGCTCTCCAACTATATTTCCTCTCTAACTAAACTTTCTTTCGTTTGTAACCACCCGCGTAAAGTACATTATATTTTGTATTCCGTTTGTACGCTGAATTTTGCCATATTTCAGACGACCTTAACATCGGGGGTATCCGAATGTACATAAAATAAAAGACCTCTTTTCAACGAGCAATTCTTCATGTTTATCATGTAAAAACATTATTTTTGGCCCGTGAAAAGCGAGCGCGCCAGACCAAAATATACAGCGTGCATTTTCACGGAATTCGGCTATTTTCTTTGCTGTATTCCTATTGCAAATCACACGCTATTGGGACAAAACTCGAAGTGTTTGGTCTCTACTTCTGTTTTGATTCATTTAAATCTATCAATTTTAACTTAAAAATTACCCTACCTTTATTGTTAAGAGAACAAACGACCGTTTTAGGTAAAGGTTTTGAGTTTATTTTTCTCGAGTGCTAAATAAACAAATCGCTGTTTATAGATACCAACTCTGTCGACGTGTTTTTGGCTGAAATTGGCCCGTCGCTTATATTGTTCTTTAATTTATAATCTATCCCACTGGCATAATTTTAGAGCAAATTACAGGTAATTATAAATGTTGTTGTAAATACGTGAGTGTGAGCTAAATAAAATCTTCGCACACATAAAATATTCGAAAAATACTCGCTTGTGCATGAACCTCGTGTATACATTCGGTGTTTTGCTCGGTTGCTTTTATAGATTTCTACTAATGTCACTGTAATGAAAATAGCATGTTTGTGTAGTCCAGCTGTTTAGATACATTTTCAAATCAACTCTAGGTTGGAATTCTATTTGAAAAGATTGTCGAAGAAATCTGAGAAATAATGCAACATATTCCATCTCAGACACTGATTCATGGATTACCGTAGTAGACCACTTTCTAACCCTGCTGAGGAATTATTCTCATGCAACATATAGAGAAATGCACTTACGTATATGTAGTCCATGCTTTTGAAGTAGATTATATCAACAAATCTCAGATTCCCCAGCTACGGGTATCCTGAATCAGTTTCCACAACGCAAATACAGTTGGTTGGTGAGGTAACCCGCCAAAGTGGGGTAAGTCACCTGTCCATATAATTTCTTACTTTATTTTGATCACGTTTACAAGATAGGTGGGGTCGAACATGGATACATTAATGTAAAATAAAATAAATCAATTTCATCCGGAATACATCGATTTTGGATGTCATACATCGATGTTGTGCAGCATACATCGCTTTCCTGGCTCATTCACGCGTGACCTTATATAACTAAAAGATGTTCAATAAAACTAAAAGATGAGGGAGCGGAAATAGAAATGACCGGAAGTCAGATTAAACAAGAAGCCCCGGAAACTGACACTTTCAAAATGGCGGAAATAGATGCAGATGATCAGTGAGGTTTGAGAAGCACTATGCAAGGTGCACGGATTTGGCTGCTCAACATCGAAGGATTTTCTTTGGGTAGGCTACTGGAAAGTGCAGAAGGGCAAAGGAACACTGTGTCCTACGACTCGGCTGAATTTTTTAGTCGCCATTTACGAGAAAACGAAAGAACTCTTGTCACTTTGACTCTAAGAATAGAAGAAGCCTTCCCAAATGAAGTTGAGGTGATCTCTGGGCAAAGTGTCCGCACAGCCCCATACTTCATTATGCATACAGTCCCCTGTTAGAAGAACACAATAGCGCAAACAATAGATTACCTTTGGGGCTATTCGCTTTGTTTTCAAGAAGTTGAATTTTTTTTTAGTCTTAATTCAAACCTTCAAAAAATCATACTATATTTTAACCTAACTTATATGTGATAGTGTAGTGGAGCAAATGTCTTCAGGGTGTCCAACAGGCACATTGATGGCAACCACAAATTAATCCAGGTAATTTAGTGTTAACAACTGGGTTGAAAACGTATATTAGCCACCGTAAAGGGTAAAAAAGCTGACGTTTCGAGCGTTCGCCCTTCTTCAGAGCGATTAGAGGAATTGTGGGTTGTGTGTGGATTTATATGTAGAAAGTGGAGCTACGCCATTGGTGGGAATATGGTGACGAGAAAACAGGAATAAATTAGTTGAATGAAAAGCGCTCGTTGATTCCGTGGGGATTAAGGGTGCCGATTTGGAATATAAATTTTTGTTCTAGTGTTTTACGGCTTTCCGAACTGCCTAGATGTAAGGAAAGGCCGCAAACTGCCATATGCTGTTTAGAATGATAAGGAAGATTAAAGTGTCTAGCGACTGGTTTGGATGCGTCCTTGTCATTTCTTTCCACATGGCGAAGGTGTTCTCGGAATCGGTCACCCAGTCGTCTTCTTGTTTCGCCGATGTATAACTTATTGCAATAAGTGCAAGTTATGCAGTAAATAACATTGGCGGAGGTACACGTAAAGTGATCAATGATCTTAATGGATCTTTTGGGTCCCGATATTTTCTCTACGTTATGAATGAAAGAACAAGTTTTGCATCGTGAGCGAGCGCATTTAAAAGTTCCAGATTGGTCATTGGTTTGAAATGAACTCCTGACTAAAAGTTGCCTATGTTTTTGTCACGTTTGAATGAAATAAGTGGGGGTTGCGAAAAGATAGTGCCAGTCTCTGAATGGTTTTGGAGTAATTTAAAATTTTTAAGAATGATAGATTTAACTTCGTGGTCCATCCATAATCCAGCCATACAAAATTATCATTCGTGGTGGTTTAGATGGTTTTTTCAAGAATGAAAGTATTCCTTTAGGCTTCAACCAATAACAGGGCTTTAACTGTACTGCAGTATTTCCAGTCAGCTGTTGAGCACTACAATTTACTATCAAGAGTTCGCAGTGATCTTGGAATGGAAAACATAGAAGTTGCTTGCTTCATGCTGCAAGAAAGTGGTTTAAATAGAGGCAGCCACATCACATCATCAGAAGCTGGAGATGCAGCCTTCCAAACTGGTAGTCATGATGGAATCATAGCCTACCAAGTGGTATTGCAGATTGCTTCTTTTTATTTAAACTGCTATTCATGATTTACTCTATTAACTTCATGTACTTGGAATGAACTCTTAATGCAATTAGTATAAATTAGTTACTGCTATACATGTCAGTATGCCAAGAATAAAATTACTAATGACAATGTAAATGGGAAACAGTGGCAATAATCAGTTATAATCTAAAATCTAACAGCCTTACTAATACAAAGGGGTGTAAAACTTTAAATAGCTGGGAAAAAAATACATGATGTTTTAGTGGCATAATGTATTAGATGCTTCATAGTATGAACACTTTAAACCTGTGATCTAGCCTTGATTTGCAATCACTCAAAACAATAACAAATGAGGTAAAGCTGTGGTTACATTGTATGCATAATGGCTATTGCAGAGAAGTTTACACCCTTGTAAATGGGCTCTTGTAAGCTTTTTTTGTTAGTGTTGAGTTTATCATGCTGTTAATGAAACAGTTAATATGCTGAGTAACTTGAAACTGGAACTTTGAACGTGGAACACTTCCTGTGTAACCCAAACGGATTTGAAAATTTTATTGTTTTATATGAAGGGTCCACTGCCATGTTTTCCTTGGCCACTGCTTAGGAAATTAACAGAGATTTTATATTAATTTGAGCAGTAGAAATTTCTTGCAATAAAGGAGCAAAACATTACCATAAACAAATGTAAAGTCATGGATAATTGTACCAATTACAAAGATTTTTTTCCTAAAAACCTCAAGTTACGCCCTCCCTTATTCAATCTCTTAGTGATTATGATTTGTATGTGTTTTTTATGTCCTATGAAAAATTATGAATAAAAATGGTTTGTGGGCCCAAGAATAACACAACTGTTAACTGAAAGTAAGTTAAGGAAGGATCATCCTTTCATGTCTATATCTTGCCATAACCAATTTTGCCATAAGCAATACTCTCATTCAATAATTCTTCTGATATCAGCCCAACGAAAACCGGGGTCATTGTGCAGAGATTGCAGCTCTTGCTGTAAGATCTGTAGCCTTGGTCTGCCAACTAAACTGTTCCTAATGCCACAGTTGAAAGACGATCGTTTAGGGACGATGGTGCAGTAAACGTGGAACGTTCCGAGTCCTCGAAAATTCTGTTAAAGTCCCTTGAAAGTTCGTTCATAAGAAAAATAAGTTCGTTTAGATCAGAGATCACTTCAACTTCATTCGGGAAGGCTTCTTCTATTCTTAGAGTCAAAGTGACAAGGGCCCTTTCGTTTTCTCGAAAACGACGACTAAAAAATTCAGCCGAGTCGTAGGACGCAGTGTTCTTTTGCCCTTCTGTACTTTCCAGTAGCCTACCCAAAGGCGTAAAAAATCCTTCGATGTTGGGCAGCCAAATCCGTACACCTTGCATAGTGCTTCTCAAACATCACTGATCATCCGCCTCTATTTCCGCCATTTTGAAAGGGTTAGTTTCCGGGGCCTCTTGTTTAATCTGACTTCCGGTCATTTCTATTTCCGCTTCCTCATCTTTTAGTTTTATTGAACATCTTTTAGTTATATAAGGTCACGCGTGAATGAGCCAGGAAAGCGATGTATGCTGCACAACATCGATGTATGACATCCAAAATCGATGTATTCCGGATGAAATTGATTTACTTTATTTTAAGACTTGTATTATAACGCATAACAATAGCGTAATTGAACAAAACATTAATGTATCCATGTTCGATATTTTGTCCGTTAAAGAACCTCATACAACTTCGAAGGATGGTGAAACGGAAGCGAGGGAACGTCTACGCAAACTCGACACTAATCGTGTTCCGTGACGTCACTCTAATTTATGCAAAATAATGACACTCGATGTCTGTCTTAAACTCTGATCCTATCAGTAAAACTTAAAGAAAGTTAAACAAAATGTTGCTTGATTTGAAAAAAGCTGGTAGAATTGGTGACTCTACGTACAAAATGTTATACAGTAGTGACGGTTTATGTCCACGTTTTTATGGCTTACCTAAAATTCATAAACCGGGAATTCCTTTGAGACCCATTGTCTCTTTTGTTAATTCTCCGACTTATGCAATTTCTGGATATCTTGCGAGAATTTTGTCGCCTGTTGTTGGGAATACTGATTACACTGTCAAAAATTCCTGCGAATTTGCGGATTTCATAAGAGATAAAACTCTTAACGCTTGTGAAGAATTAGTATCTTTCGACGTTGTTTCGCTCTTCACCAAAATCCCAGTTGATCTTGCCGTTAAGGTTGCGGAGGAAAGACTCAGAGAAGATGCTTCCCTGGGACAAAGAACTTCTTTGCCTGTGGAGGATATTATTCATCTGCTGTCTTTTTGCCTCAAAACCACGCAATTTACATATAACGGCACCTATTATCAACACGTTTTCGGTACAGCGATGGGTTCGCCCGTCTCTGCTGTCATTGCTAACATGGTAATGGAAGACGTGGAACAAAGGGCCTTAGCCACTTCACCGGTTAAACCCTTTTTCTGGAAACGATACGTCGATGATGTTATTTCTGCGGTATCCGGAAATGAAGCGGAGCGCCTCTTTTACTCATTTATTCTATTCCTTGCAATGACTGTGACAACGAATACATCGGACAGACCAAACGTCAGTTTGGTACACGGTTAAAAGAGCACCAAAAAGCGGTTTTTCTTGCAAAAAGGAAAATTCAGCTTTATCGGAGCATACATGCCTAACCAACCATACAATTGGATGGGATAATTCTAAAATTATCACCACTAATCGGCGTTACCATCAGCGCCTTTGTTTGGAGGCTTGGCATATTAACTCCGCCCACGCTCCTTTAAATCGTGACGATGGCGGTTTGCTTCCTGACGCCTATTTACACCTCGTCAGAAAAAAGGCCGCTAATTAGTGATCAAAGGACCTCTTGTTGCAGCGTTTAGATCACCCCTGATGAAGGCAATAGACAGGAGTGTCGAAACGTTGGGTCTATGAATCGTAACTTCTTCGGTTACATTCATTAAATCTGCAAACCAGAGTAGCGTCAAACTATGTCTAGTTTGACTTCATTTCATTCTTCCATGGTTAAACAGGAACTCATCGTAAACAAATCCATCGTTGGACCGCTTGGTTTCTACATGGTTTCGCCATAACTCCTAACAATTCCGTTCAAAATGCATTGCATTTCTTAGAAGGTGGTGCTCAAAAGAGATGTACTGTCATGATGGAGAAGAATATTCAGCAAACAAGGGGGAAACGGCGACGATTTCAATTCCAAATTATACTTCTCAAAGTTATGAAGAAAAACGAGTAGTGCTGAAATCTAGTAGCGCGAAACGAAATGACAACGACACAAATCATGGAAAATTTGATAGATGAATTAGCAGACTCGAGATTTAACTGGAATGGAATAATTTCAAAGTTTAATCGCCCATGTGGATTATATTAACAACTTACTTACCGTTCCTATAACCATCCTCTGTTTGCGCTTCTTACATAACCCTCAAAGAGGATAATTTTGTTGTCCTTTAAGTGGTCTATGAAAACGAAAATTCAAAGGTGATGTTGATCTTGAAAGAGCCGAGGTAAGGATATTCAGAAACAAATATAACGTTGACGGTTGGTTGTCAAGACTGCTAAGTCACTTCTGAGACACAACGGGGCGACGTTCTCGACCAGTTTCTTAGCGGTATTTTTGCTGCGCGCGCTGTTGTCAACCGACGTCCCCGTCCTCTTGCTAGAGCACTCTAATAAGAGATAAAGTTGTGACATCAATTTATTTTGTTATTGTTCCATGCCCGGACGATAAGGTACAGTGCGAGTTGTGCGAGGAATGGTTGCACATGAGCCGCGAGGGATTTAAGACTGCCCGGGAGGGCGAGTGGCTCTGCATTGTCTGCAAACTGCTAGACTCTAGACGTCTTCGTAATTGTTAAGCTGTTATTTCGGATCCCTCAACAGTTAATAATCGTTAAAATTGGAAAATGATATTGAGTTCGATGTAATAGTCTCCACTTTTGTTAAGATGTAGACATTAACGTTGATTTGCATTTGAAAATAAGGTGAGAGTTCCAATAGTTCAGAATAAAAACGTTTTTACTTATCTGAGGCTTTACAAACGACTTCTAGTAGGAGTAGTTACTTCGTTCTTGTTCAGAAACTTTTTGATGTTATTTAATCAGAAAATCAGACTGAGTTATTTTAGTGACTTGACGCAATAGTCTCCACTATTGTTATGACGTTTCGTATCCACGCTGATTCGCATCAGAAGAAGCAAAAAATTACTGTAATAATTTCAATAGTTCGAATGCAGTAGTTTGTTTGCATTTAGTTCTTGCGTATACTGTACGACTCGCTATAATAAATGCGGCAGAATTGGAACGAAATGGCTGTTTTTCTTTACCTTTATTGAGGAATGTTGTGTTGTGACTGAAGAGAATATCGACAGAGAGCTTTCAGATAGAATAAGTAACCAAATATGATACAAACGATGCTAATAAGGAAAGTTCGGAAGGGGAGTCCAAATCTGCGAAGGGGGGTCGATACCCCTTAGCGGATTTAACTAAGGGGTCCAAATCCGCTGTGACAACCGGAGCCCCCGAATGTCCACTGTTCGGTTTTAGTTTAGTTGGATTTGTGCTGCCGTGCTAAACTGTTCGCTTGAGAGAAGGCTAAAGAGCTAGAGAACTTACTCCTGACAAGGTAGGGTTGTTTACGCTGTTTACTGCATTAAGTACATGTGCTTGACCTTGTTAATTATCGAATTGCTTTTGGTCGCTAAAGTTGTTGTCTGGCGCTTAAACTTCGCAAATTCGCTTAGTTATTATTAAATTTCACTGTTTCAAATGATTTCATTGTATTTTGTTTTTAGCCCGCTTTTGCATTTTCTTTTTCGTACTTAGGAATCAGGGACATTCGCTCTTTTGTTTATTGGCATTTCTCATTTTATTTTCATCTGCTTTTATCGTAATTGGAGACGCGCGTTTGTTCCAAAACGAGCTCCCTTAATTCGTGTTTGTATGCACAATATTCGCACAGTTGGTCATAATTTCCATCAGTTTATTGAAAAACAACCTCTGTTTCTCTTACAACTCTTGTTGTTGGGCTATATTTTCTTAGTTTTGTTTTCACGTTTCGTTCATTTGTTTCGCTTTAGTCATAATTTTAATTTCATAGTTTGCCATTAATAGTCAATATAGTCATTTTTCCTCGCATTTTATAAATAGCTTTTGGTCTAGAGAATATATATACAGTTTGTGTTCTCACGAGTTTATATTCTCTTGCTTTGGTAGCACGCGATTATCTGATAATCCCGACAAATCTGCATATTGACATCTTAAATGTTAATTTGTGAAAAAAACATCAGAGTAAAGGTATAAATTGATTTCCATCGAAAATCGGGTAAAGAAGAGAAAAACAGGCGAGATTGAATAACTCAATTGTCATGCAAGCTGAAGATGTCATGAACAAAACGTTTTACCGCGACGTGTATATAAAAGATTTTCTTCAATTTACGTAACAGGATATCTTCGGTTATTGTAACATCATACAGGGAAAGTATAAAAAATATATTTATTTTTAAACATTGTTAAGGTTTTCGAGACTCTACAACGAAAAGGATCCAGGCCGCGTGAAACGGAATGGAACGGAAGGTGTAACAACTTATCACGGACTGCTGCACGAACCCACGAATTGGAAATAAAAGATTTTCGTGAAAATTTTGTACCTTTCGGGATATCTACGGTTATTTTCACATTCCCACACTGATATTAATGATCAGAAAGAAAAAAGGTTTTCAAATGAACAAATTTAAATGAATTTGTGAAGTTTTTTTGGCTCTACATCTCCTAAAACAACAACAAAAATGGAGGCCACGCGAAACAACATGCCCCTTGAGCGACCTTGTACCGGCTCGGCCAATCCCAGGACTCATTCTGACCCAGTTTTAGCAATGAGGCGTATTGCGCGTAACGTATTCTTAAAGGAGCGCGGTTCCCTTTACGAAAAAAATTAGATTTGTTTCGATGGTTTGTTTATTTACATTAATAAGAGCAGATCTTCTTCGGTAAATCATTCGAAAGATATTGCAAGTACAATTAAAGTAGTTAAGTCAGAAAATGGCTCTTTAGAAGCAAAACACGCTATAACATTTCCACCATTATTATCGATAACTTAAAATGTTTGCCTTTGTTATCATTCGTGCCAGAAGCGGTTAATAGTCGTACAAAGGTCAAACCTAAGCAACTTGTTTGATTTTTTTCCTCTCGTGCCAATAAGTTGCCCATATTTTTACTTCTCTTGTCAAACCTGCTATAAGAGCTCTACATTTATGTTAAATAGTTAACTGTTAATTGAAGTAACATAGAAGGATAGCTCTTTAAGGCGGTATTAATGGTTTATGGTAAAAGATTATGATAAGCCGGAAGGATGGGCCCCTTTAGAAATACAGAATCCATTTAGCCAGTGAGATTCTTTAGAAGAATATCAATCAGTTTTTAATCGACTTTATCCTTGTGGTTGCTTATTTACAAGCTCTCTAATATTCAGTTCTTGAAACACTATTAGAGTTTGCTGTCAAATTTTGCGGGAAAAGTTGAAAAGTCGAATAACCTCTGGCTGAGACGCGAAATTGATCGCTTTGCAAGTCGTGAGAGCATCGTTGTTTGGTCCCAGACCTCGTTTCTTACCACCCCTCTCCCCAAGGTTTTCTTTTAGCTCTCGTGTTCAAGTCTTTTGTTATAGTGCATAGATAAACAACAACACCCCAATAAGTTGTTACGTATGGTTTAAGACCACACACAGAAAAATTACTTCATTTATAGTAATACTCTGACAACTTTATTCCATCCGTTATGATCTGATATTAGTCGGCTAAGCGTAGCGGGACCCGTCTTCACCCTCTAAAAAACGGAGGGAAGGAAACGTCTGCGAAAAGGTGGTGGGTATGGCTACAGAAAGGCTGATTTGATTTTGCACAAGCATCACGTTCACACGAAAAAGAAAAAAGGGCTACATAATGACTAATAGCTGTTATTACGGAATTTTGGCCAAGTACATTGAAGTTTGAGAAACACGATTTAAAAGAAGTTAGGTGTTGGGTATGGACACTGGTGACTGAATCTACGAATTTTAGCGATTGATTCACCGTTTGTTGATTGAAACCCAAAGCCCTTTGGTTTTGTTTCTAAGCCGCCCATTCATCTGTATAAACCAAAGAGTCTGGTTGCACGTTTCTTTGAATAATCAGCAATAGCGTAGCAGCATTTCGCCTTTTGACAAGCTGTAAATATGGTCTAACGGGTTCATACTGGGTATCGAAAAGCCCAAGAATCCATCTCTCTCTCCTCGAGGTCGACGTCCCCTTTGGTATTATTGAGACAGAAGTGCACACAATTTTCATTAAAAAGTATAGTCTGTGTGAAACAGAGGAAAAGTAAGCAAAACCGTTTATAAGCAGGTGTGGGCCATTAACAGACGGAGAATGATCTAAGATGAACTTAATATATTGCAGATGTTATGTTTTGTGAGAATGTTTGATACCGAAGAATGACCTGGCTTAGAAAAAAAATACCTAAAACAATTTAAAACAAACTCATACGAGACATCGAAGCGTATCTTTTGGTGTTTTGTTCTCCATTATTGTACTGACCGCTTTGGACTACAATAAGGAACATTAACATCGCTAGACCACGTACAGTCCCTCTTTCGCTCTAAAATCTGTGGGCAGTACACTTTTCTAATGGTCCGTCCTATAGGTCTGCGTTCTTTCTATATGCATACCTTGGACTTGTGATTAAACTTTGATTAATCAACTTGTATAATAACACCGTACCTGGGCCGCCTAACTGTGGGATCGGGTTGTGCAGCAATGCATCCCACGCAATCTCTTGGCTCTTTCGTGCAGACTTGTCTAAGACTTTTCGTGAAGCCGTCCCTTCAATCCCCATTACTTTGATGGACACACTTTGCGCCCATTTCCAAAGAAAGTGCAGTTGTCTTCTTAAAGAAGTTCTACTTCCAGCTAAATATGAGTTTACTCTCACTGACGAGACACGTCCACAACGGAAACATTTCCTGTTGAGTAGGCTGAAATAGTTATTGTTGACAGAGGACGTAAAAGGGGTTGACGGAGCCGGAATATAAGTGGTCCAATTTTGCGGCAAAATAAAATTTTGTAGTAAAAAAGGAAAAATGATAAAGGATAACAAATAGAAATAAACAATAAGTCAAAACTGACGGTTTGGTGCAGTAGACATTATTTTTTGCGACTGTCACTTTGTGTGAAAAAAGGTTAAACAGTAGTGAAGTATAGCCTGTGTACATCCGCCCCATCCCCTCTATTGTTAGTATTAAGAGAGTGTCTCTGTAAGAGCGGTCCGGTCGATTTTGCTTGATACCCGGATTTCGCTCATTTCTTGTGTGTTGTAAGACATTCATGTACCTATACTAAAACCACAATCCGTTTGATCGGATCTCTTTATTTTTCAGAGTTTTACGGAAATTAAATTTCACTCGAGCGAAGGCTTGTCGTGACACTTCAAGACTTAAATTTAAGACAACTTTGAAGGACAATTTACAAAAAACTACGTAACTTAGCAAAATATAAATACCACAGTCATGTATATTAACTCTATCTTATCCATCGAGGCGACTTTCGTGAACATCACGTTTCAATCAAGGAAACAGGAAGACTTGAATGACACCTTATCCGTTCGCTTAAGTCACACATGCCAAAACCGATCAAATTTAATGTAAACTTTTGAAAAAGTGAGGCGTTCTTAACTGATCCAACTAACATAGCTAGGAAGTAGGTGCTATAGAAAAGGTAACTACAGAAAAAAAACTTTGCGGCCCGACCTTTACGAAAACTTTATAACTCAGTGAACTTACCTAATTTTCGGCAATCTCCAAGTTTAGCCGCCATTTTGAGGATTTGTCAACATGAAGCGTAACTGATATAAATCAAGCAGGTAGATCTAAAACCGTCAGAAATACATACGAAAGCAATTCAAATGAACTTTACTTTCAATTCAAGCGGCAAAATTTGAAATTTTTCGTTAAACTTACCATTCCTACATCCCCATGCGACCAATTCTTCCAACAATTAATACACTACAACTAGTGCTCGAATTCCCCTCGTCGATTCCATCGTAAGAAATAACCTGTGCCACTCAAGCCTCGACTAGAATGTGAAGTACGAATCAAATAACATAACTGCTTCATCTTGGAGGTAATATCACGCTGGTATTTTGATTTTCTGATAGACAAGAACGGCAATCAGGTAGTGATCGCCATGTTTACCTCATAAAACTGATCGCTGACCAGCCGCTGAGTGAAAACAATACGGCTCAGTGGTGAGGGGCGGGGTGTGGGGTGGGTGCGGGCAGGTTATCAAAGGATTTTTGGGAACATTCGAACATATGCATTAAAGTATCATAATAAGCATTAGTACTGTCAGTCTTAATGCAAAGGCATGCTTCGTGTTGCAGACAACTTTTAGTTTGCTTAGTATTCTTTTTCTTTCAAGTACATTTCGTTCCAAATAGGACTGGCGTCAATTCATAGATTTATAAACAAATCTTTACCATGTAAATAAATGTTTCTAGGTAATCGAGATAACCATTGAACCTCTTGTATCGCTTTAGAAGTAACGTGTCTTGTCTTTGCCCAACTCTGAGAGCGTGGAGCGGCAAAGACGCAAGACACGAGTCTCGCGTCTCGCGGCTTCTCCATGCTCAGAGGATACGCGTGACCTCACTATCTTTAAGAAGAAAAAGGGACTGCTCGGAGTCTGTATTCCGTTCAACCATCTCATAAGAGTGACGCGAGTCTTTTCAATTGAATGAAAAAGTCACAAACCCATTCTTTACCTCACGAGCGTAACCACTGACCACTCACGAATTCACTCAGTAAGCTTCTCCTTTGGCGCGGAAATTGAAATCGTATCGAGTAAACAAAGTTATAGTGAGTTCCTTTAGATCTCCCCGAGCTCCCAAAGCGATACAAGTTCGGGCCGAACTTGTATCGCTTTGGAAACAATTACAAGTACAGGAAGAAGTCGTTCGTTAGCGAGACGTTCATTATGTCTCAGGACTGTCTTTTAAATAGCAAAGATGGAAAAAACTTTGGTTCATCGCATGGCTTAAGTGATTTTGTACGACTGTTTGAATGCAATGATGAAGTAAAACATAATTTGATAAGCTGCCACCTGTCTAAAGAGGTCTTATGTGAAAATGAGCTTAGCTTGGCAAGGACTGGCCTATTTCACCTACCCCTCCCCTAAGAAATAGTTGACCATAACTTGTCATCAGGTGACTGTTATTAGGTCGTTGGAAGGGTAGGTGCTCAGCTGTTCGCATAATTTCCTGATCATACCCAAGCAATAATAATGTAAGCAGCCGAAATCGAACCAGTGCATGCCAAATAATATGGTTCTTGTTGATCTTAAGAAAAAGAGAGAATGAATAACTGACTGAAGAAATGACACGTAGCTCTCGTTTACCTTCGTCCATGGCGGCACTACATAACACCAGTCGTGTTTGCCTAATTTTTACCAAGGTTCTTCCGATACGTGATAGTGAAAAAGTTTTTACTACTGGCCGGAGGTACATCTTGCATATTTTGTCGACTTTGCCAAAAATTTACTATGGTTTGCTTCCCATTTCACTTCTCTGCACTCAAAACGAGTCGTACACTCCTTGGAATTACTATTTTCATGAATAAATTTACGTTTTCTTTTTTTTTTTATTTAGTCTTGTACCTCTAACTGGTAGGAATTTTAAATCAGTTGAAGAAAGCAATTCTGCCATGTAATCATCATTTAGTAGAAAACGTGGTGGTTATTACTCCTTGGAAAGCAGAATGTGGGTCTTCTGTGTCTTCTATTTCATTCTATTGTATAAACAAACACATTCTGCACAACTGTTTTCCCAGCTTTGGTCCTATTTTTTTTATCTTTTTTAACTATTTACTTTTTCGCCTCACGGAGGCAAAGGTCACAAAACACTGGCTTCTACAGGCTCATGGATTAATATATCTTCAAACATTACGATAGTGTAATGCTAAGGTTTGTCACCTTAGCATTTTTTCTTCGCTGCTTATCAGATGCATGCCTGTCAGTGCCCTGATGACAATCATACACACGCTTTCTAGTGATAACAAAAGGAATTCCATCATATGGGATCCTTGGTTGGGACATTGCAGTCTGGGAATCTTGAAAACATACTTTTTTTTCTTTCATTTCCACATTCTCTGTGACGGATCAATGGGACATTGAAGAGAAATTCATTCATTCATGTATTAATTTGGCCTGTTAGTCAGTCAGTCAGTTATTCAATAAGTCTGTGCGAGGACGCTACACTGTTTGTATGTACGCTGCACCATTCGACATTACGCTAAGCCATTTCACGCAACGCTACACTGTTTGTATGTACGCTGTACCATTCGACATTACCCTGAGCCATTTCACACAACGTTACACTGTTTTTATGTACGCTGTACCATTCGACATTACGCTAAGCCATTTCACGCAACGCTACACTGTTTGTATGTACGCTGTACCATTCGACATTACCCTGAGCCATTTCACACAACGTTACACTGTTTTTATGTACGCTGTACCATTCGACATTACGCTGAGCCATTTCCCGCAGCGCTACACCATATGTGTGTACGCTGTACCATTCTACATTACGCTGAGCCATTTGACGCAACGCTACACCGTTTGTGCGTAGGCTGTACTACTTGACGTTACCCTGAACCGTTTAACGCAACGCTACACCGTTTGAGTACTGTATTGCAAATGAGTGCTAAGCTATTCGTAATTGAGCTAGTCCATTTCACAATCTCATGTTCCAACTCAACATGGGCTACTAGACCGTTTCTCATTTGGCTAAACTATTCATGTTTAGGGTGTTCTGTTTCACTAAGGAAAACTAGACTGTCTATAATTTGGCCATGCCATTCCTTTATTAGCTATGCTATCCTGCAACTGATCCTTAAGCCATCTATGTATTTGCTGATCTATTTGACATCCTTGTATTTTTGGTGGTGACGGCCGCCCATAGACTCGCGAGGGATGGCTCTTACCGTCTCCATGGTGTGAACAGTATCAGTTTTTTCTTGGCTATATTTTTACAAGTCTTAAAGGGGTTAGAAGAAAGAAAACGAGAGGAGAAATCAATAACGTATTTGTTGACATGTGGTCAATACTAGACCCGTATGAAGAGTGTTCAGCGGCGAGAACAGTGTTGATTGAAGGGGAACTTGGTATGAGAAAAAACACCTACTGTAAAAAGTACGCTTACGACTGGGCCACCAAAAAGCAAGCACCTCAGGGCTGCGGCTCAACAGCGTTCAAAGCAGTATTGTTGCTGAAATGTCGAGAAATGCATTCTGATGTTTGGGGAGCCATTGATAAGCAGTTTCTGCTCCGAGACTGACATCGATGAAGAAGTCAAACAACAATATCGTTTTATTGATATTGGATGGATTGGATGAGTTACCATCCAGTAAATTGTCGATTTTTTTAAAAATTAATTGAAGGAAGAGTACTCCCCAGATGCCACATAGTTGCAACAGCAAGACACAAAGCTGGAAAAGAGGTGAAAAAATGCTGTGACACGCTGCTTCAGATCGAAGGATTCACTCAAAAGCATGTGAAAGGATTTGTCACCAAGTACTTTAAAGAAAGGCACGATTTAACTCAACTGCACTTGGATATGGTTGAATGTGTCTTGAGAAGATATAGAAAAATAAGAGACTATAGAAATTAGAAACCGCAATTGAATCGCTTCGGGTTGGTAGCGTTGCATGGTTTACTTAACGACAAATTGGATTTGAATGAAAGTGAATTGGGAAACCATGCAAAAGACTTGACTGAATTTGGATTTCTTGCATAAAAGTTTTCATGAATTATTTGCAGCATTCTTCATTTGTGCTCAGATTCAAAGCAAGGAAATTAGACCTGACGAACTAGTTTCCGATCCAAGGTATTTTGTTAAACTGGAAGAGATACTTTTTTTTTGCGGAATTTTAGCCATAAAATGCAATGAACAAGTCGTGGCTCTTGTAATGAGTTTAACAAATGAAGTCAACGAAAATGAAAGCAGCAGTTTAAAAGTTGTATTGGAGGCTATTAACGAATGTGAGAGACAAAAGAGTGATTTTCACTCACGGTTTGACCAATTTGAATTTGTATTACAATGGTATTGGTGGTGCCGGTGCTACATCTATTGCTGAGGCCAAAGGTCAAAGTCAACAAGACGCTAACCAATCTGGATTTGTCTGACAATGGTATGAGTGAAGCCGGCGCTACATCTATTGCTGAGGTAATCAAATTCAACAAGACGCTAACCAATTTGAATTTGTGTAGCAATGGTATTAGTAATGCTGGAGCTACATCTATTGCTGAGGCCATCAAAGTCAACTAGACGCTAACCAATTTGAATTTGTAGAGTTAATCACATGATTTCGAGCTCAGTTTGGAATAAATGAGCACGAGCAAATTTTTTCAAAGACTAAAATTGAGTTCTGTGAAGAGTTTTAGAGACCAGACATTTTGTTTATCACCAGGGAGGGACGATGCATCTTCCTTTTTTTTTTTGAGGGCGGAGGGGGACGGGAGATGGGATTTACATGGTTTTCGATGAACAGAGGCTGATCGGTTGCCGCTAACAGAGTTTTTTTATTGATTGTTAATGAGGAATCATAAGTATATTATGGGGGAAGCAGGTAAATTCTGTCTTGACACAACCAAAATCCTCCAGCCCCCAATAGGCGATAAAAAATGAGCGGCACCTTACAACATGAAGCTAGTCTTTGGGAATTATGGGTAGTTACCGTCACGTGTACTGCACTTTGTCACGGAAGAGGAACGAAATGGATTGGCGACGGGACGCACAATGTAGATACTAGAACTCCTTGCTATTCCTGGCGTCCAGAGTATCGTCTTGGCTGGGTTAAGACTACTTAACCTTTTTACGTAATTTTCCTGGTATGCCTTTAATTGTGTAATTCACTTCTCAGGTAAGTGACTGTCCAATACGATTAAATCGTGTTAACTGTGTACGCATTGAATTAAAAATGTATCAGGTACAAAAATAATTTGGTGGTCGACTCACGGCTAATCAGTAAACGGTACTCACCAAAGATGCGTAGATGAAGCCGGTTTTTATAAAAATCCCCTGATAAGTGAGTAATCACGAAACAAGCTTGTAGGGATGAAAGTATAGTCTCTCTGTTTTTTCCCTATCTCAATATATATATATATATATGCGTGTGTGTGTGTGTGGGGGTAGAGTCTACCTTGGCATAAAGTGCTCAGTGCTGTGGTAGCAGAGCTGAGTATATATAAGTGAAAGAATCAAAGAGGATGCATCGATTCTCTGTTACTCTGAGTTTCGCTCCTAAGCGCTCGTCAGACAGAACTTTATTCAATGAAGAACATACCTCCTTATATACAAATTAGATGAGTAGCTAATTAATTCACTAGTGTGATGATCTGATGTACGTGTGAAATAAAGATTCTATAGAGCTATTGGTAGCGGCTTGTGAAATTTGCTGAGTAAAACTTATTCTCGTGGCGGCATTTAGAAATGAGTTCTGTTCCTTTGTTTAATAAAGACGGTTTCTTAGCTCTAACTAAATAACGTTTTTCTGTGAGGCACAAGTGGCACCACTTGCTTTTGTTGCTGTGGGCCGGGGAGGTCGCTAAAATACTCCAGTTTATTGTAAAATTGGTGTTATTGTCTTTGAGTGTCCAGATGTGCTTTTATAGTTCCGTGCTGTTTGAATAGTTTCTGTTCCGAAAAGAAAGTTTGTGTTGCATGTAACGTTGTTTAAAAGTTCCCTCAGTCAGTCCAATGTAATTCTTTCCGGTTGTGTCATTTTCTGTTGTTACGTTGGCGTTGTAGACGACGCTTGAAGTGAGGGAGTTGTTTTTCAGAAGGCAGTCGTTTTTTCCGGAACTATCAAAGCACATCTGGACACTCAAAGACAATAACACCATTTTTAAAATAAACAGGAGTATTTCTATAACCGGCTAATGACTCCAAGTCCCTGCATTTTTTTTAATTCAGTGGTCTTGCTTAAGAAATGGACGTAAGCCGTAATCAAAGAACCTTTGCCTTTCCTACAATTACTGTATATACTTATTATAATATGTGCACTATATTTAACAGTTGTTCCATGAGTGCGCACCTGATATGGGTTGGCTATACCAATCTCGTATCCAACAAGTCAGAAACAGGAGCCAATGAGATAATTGAAGAAATTAGATTTTTCACTCTTTGCTAATGTTTAGTCCGTTTTAACTCTCAATCTCTCTTCAAATTAAAGCCACTAGAAGTCAGTGTCACATCTGATCGTCGAAACGGCAAAACTTGAATCACATAAGCAACGCTTAAGTTACGTTCGAGGCTGAATGGAAATTCAACGTTAAGCAATTTACACAGTGGACACAAAATACATTAATATACGATCCAAGAAACGTTAAAGGGTACGACATACAATATGAGTCAAACATTCAGGTGTCTTTGAGTTCCAGCTTATCGGCAAGCGAAAAATTTTGTGAACAGTTTGATTGTGTGTTTTGCCTAACTGGAACGGAGCAAAGCTTGTGATCGAGGATAGCTTTCGTTTCAATATCCTGACCTCAATTTCTTGCTCCGAGTGTACGATGTAAGAGTTATAACCCTACTGAGACAAATATTCGGTTTAATCAATAAATCGTTATGCATACCCTAATGTTCAAATGTTTTACTGCGTGGTAACGAACGGAGAAACCAGTATTATGGCTACTTAAACAGACCCACAGTCGAAGGTGAATTTTTGTAATGAAAGATCCTGTTAGAGCGTAGATATTTTGACACAAATTCTTTAATTCCTAGTGAAATTTTGAAGGTAACTGGCCGTTTTTTCTGTTGTGGCAACGTTTTACCTTTTCTTGACCATAAAGTGTTAATATCAAGCTAGTACATACGCTGTAAGTGAAACTTCAAATATAAGTACCATTCAATGAGGTTACATTGAAATTTTTTACTTTTACTTTTTGTTACCCACATGACGTTGACTAGCATTTGCTTTAGTTGATTTCCACTGTACTAAAAGAAGTGATTGCTTCCAGCCAAAAATAGATTTTGCTGAGCGACACTTAGATAACAAATTTCCATATAAGGTTGTACATCAGATGGTAACCGAAATTGAGAGAACCAATAAGAACACTAGAAATGCAATATCATGATTTTGAAATTCAATAGCAATTAATGGTTAGTGAGCGCGTAGGACTTTTATTCAGTTGGGACTCAAACTTACCACCTTCCGTTCAGTACTTCGGACACTCTAACGCCTAGATACAGTAGACTTGTGGCAAGCCAGCTCGATTAACTATGTCCATGGAGATAAACTTCCTGCATATTGCGAGTATATGACTATTGATATGTGATTGTTACTCGCAATGCTGCATTCATTAGATCTCTTACTCACTTTGCCACTGCTAGGTATTTTTTATCCAACTGAGCTTATCGATGGAATTCGCCAGTACAAGACTCGCGCGGGATGGCTCATTTCCATGGTGTGAAGAGTTTCAGTTTTTTTTTTGGAAATATTTTTACAAGGCTCAAAGTGGTCAGAAGAAAGAAAACGAGAGGAGAAAGTAGTAACGTATTGAATCTGTTGACATGTCGTCAATACTAGACCCGCACGAAGAGTGTTCAGCACCGAGAACAGTGTTGATTGAAGGAGAACCTGGTATGGGAAAAACCACCTATTTTAAAAAGTACGCCTATGACTGGGCCACCCAAAAAGCAAGCACCTCAGGGCTGCGGCTCCACAGCATTCAAAGCAGTATTGTTGCTGAAGTGTCGAGAAATGCATTCTGATGTTTGGGAAGCCATTGATGAGCAGCTTCTGCCCCGTGACATCGATGAAGAAGTCAAACAACAATATCATTTTATTGATATTAGATGGATTGGATGAGTTACCATCCAGTAAATTGTCGATTTTTTCTGAATTAATTGAAGGAAGAGTACTTCCCAGATGCCACATGGTTACAACAGCAAGACACGAAGCTGGAAAAGAGGTGAGGAAATGCTGTGACACGCTGCTTTAGATCGAAGGATTTACTGAAAACCATGTGAGAGGATTTGTCACCAAGTGCTTTAAGGAAAGACACGATTTAGCTCAACCGCACTTGGATATGGTAGAACGTGTCTTGAGAAGAAATAGAAAAAAGAAGGGCGGGGTTTGAGCTAGGATTTGATCACTGGGGGACAATTTGTCCCCTTAGCAAAAAATTGATGGGACTATTAGAAACGGAAGAAGACCTGACAGATCTTTACAAACCGCAATTGAATTGCCTCGGGTTGGTAGCGTTGAATGGTTTACCTAACGACAAATTGGATTTGAGTTAAACTCAATTGGGAAACCATGCAAAAGAGTTGACTGAATTTGGATTTCTTGCATAAACGTTTTCAAGAACTCTTTGCAGCATCCTTCATTTGTGCTCAGATTCAAAGCAAGGAAATTAGACATGACAAACTAGTTTCCTATCCAAATGTAAAGAGTTTAAAGAATGAAGTCAGCGAAAATGAAGGCAATGGTTTAAAAGTTGTATTGGAGGCCATTAACGAATGTAAAAGACAAAAGAGTGATTTTCACTCACGGTTAGCGAAGTCTTTTGGAACTTGTTTGAATCTGACCAATTTGAATTTGTATTACAGTGGCATTGGTGGTGTCGGTGCTACCTCTATTACCGAGGCAATCAAAGTCAACAAGACGCTAACCAATTTGAATTCGTGTAGCAATGGTATTAGTGATGCTGGAACTACATCTATTGCTGAGGCAATCAAAGTCAACAAGACGCTAACCAATTTGAATTTGTAGAGGTAATCACATGATTTCGAGTTCAATTTGGAATAAATAAGCACGAGTAAATATTTTCAAAGACTAACAAAATTGAGTTATGTGAAGAGTTTTAGAGACCAGGCACTTTATTTATCACCGGGGGAGGGACAATTCATCTTCCTTTTTTTTTTTTTTTTTTGAGGGGGGAGGGGGATGGGGGATGGGGTTTACACGGTTTGCAATGAACGGAGGCTGATCAGTTGTCGCCAATAGAGTTTTAAGGGGGACTATAGAAGACTAACCGCCGATTGACTGTCAATGAGGAATCATAAGCATATTATGGGGGAAGTAGGTAAATTAAGTCGTGACACAACCAAAATCCTCCTGCCCCCCATAGGCGATAAATAATGAGCATGAACATGAAGCTAGTCTTTCTGAATGTTTGACTTACGGTTTAATTCAGATTTTATATTCACTATTTGAGATTGCACAGATAACTTGCAAGTTAGAGGAACAAAGTCAATAATGTTTTAGTAGAGCTTTATGAATTAAGTATTTATTGTGAAAATTTTATGCTTTTCCTTTGTAGGCGTCAGCTTAAAAATATATTTGAGAGCATTTATCCTGTAATTTAAAATCAGTCGCAAACTTCCTTTCTTTAATTCCCGCAGGACCATCCGACTAGCGACTCTCTGTCCATGTGTTGATTGCGTACAATATTCTGATCAGGTCCATCTAGGTCAGTCCTTCTCGCCTAGCCAGTCTTTGGACGGATCGATGATGGAGACGTCAAAGGAACAGACTCAAAGGCTTAGTTTACAGTATAGCTTTCCTGATCAGACTCCAACGATTAGTAATCAGAAGGAGGGAGGTTTTGATTGGGATTAAGTGGCAACTACGAGCGTCGAAGGTGAGAGTTTCTGGCCATGTTTTTAAGGGGTGGGGGGGGGTGGGGGAGGGGAGGGGCGGATTCCGGCCTTTAAAAATTTTGAAGACATAAGAAGACATAAGAAGACGAACGCATCACTCGTCGGTAGTTTTGGCAATAAGATGGTACTTGAAATTTGCCGTGAGTGTCTTGTTAAGATGCGTGACCTGTAGTGAGAGGTGGTATAGATTGAATCACGCGTTGTTGTGTGGAGCAACTCTGACGAAAACTCGTCTCCAGCTTTAGGAGAAAAAAAAGTTGCTTATTGTTCATGTGAACCTTAAAAGAATGCCGTTGTAATTTTTTTGAACGATGTTTCTTCCTGAGGCCGAGAAACGCATTGCAAAGTTAGTTTCATTGCGTGATAGTCACGGTGTTACTCGATTTTAGGTGTTATATTTCATTTGAGAATAATGTTATTTGCGCATGTCATGAACAACCCCCCTCTCTGAGTCTTTTAGAATACCTACCTTTTTATGACTTTCTTCGTTCTCTCGACGGAAGATCAGGAAACAAGGAACGAATCGGTTTGAACTCACATTGCTGTCCGTGAGAAGAGTTGACCCGAAGAAAGAGCAGGTACAGACAACATAGTCAAGTTATTCACTCCGTAACTTTAACTTAAACTTCAATTACCCGTTGTTGACTTACGGTATATCACTCGCGTAAATGCGTATGATTACGAAAGTTTTAACACAAGCCTTTGGAAATAAGCGTATGGTGAAGATAAACTTGATACATAAGCTAATTTTTTTCTCTTTTCAGGACGAAAGCGTAGCCTCTTCACGTTCCCCGGGTGTAATTATTTCATTTAAATCACCATTCTTAGAGGTAAGTAGATTCACGAGTTATGAATTGATGCTCACTAAAAGGTCACTTTATTTGAATTTCATACTTTAGTAAGGGTCTGTTTTGTACTCAGACCAGCTGTTTTACTTCCAGCAGTCGTTTCTGATCTAGATTAAAGGGACAGGGAAGTGTTTTAGTGAAGATTGGAACACGCCATACGTGTCAGTCTAAGGCGGAAGTTGCTATCTTCGAAGGCGACAGGAAACTGAAAACGAAAGACTTTACTCACAGTTCGTTTTCCAGTGCTAGAGAATGACTCACCGTCTCTAATTCAATGACATGTTTTCCGAGAACTCGAGTTAGGCATAATTTATCGATGATATTTTTTCAACAAAGTTATTGTGCCTTTCAATTCAATCTGATAAATCATAGGACATTTGACCACAAGTAATGTTTGGGACAAATCATGCAGTCTTTATATGATTAACTTATTTTCCACAAAATTTGACTCTTATTTGATGCATGTAAGCTGATAAATCTAATAGTGCTAAAACATAATATTAACAGAGAGGTTTTCTTATACAGAAAACCCAAAAGATAGGGAAGATTTCCACAACAAATAACCATTGAGTAGGTAGGGATGGAAAGAAAATGGCAAATGAGGTTCAGTGTGCACTGAAGAGGCTATTGAGCATTTGAACTCTAATCCCAAAGCAATCTTTCTTTGTGCCTTAGCATATAGCTTTACTTTACCAGTAACAGGAACCACTGAATAGTCTGCAGATGTTAAATTATGCAACAGTCAATTCAAAGCTAAGTTTCCCAAAAACTATTGAAGTTTTCCTTGGCAATTTGTTGAATGAAATATTTACATATTATCTATTATATTTATATATTATTCTCAGTTCCCAGTTCAACCTGCTGTGTTTTAAAAATAGCAAACACATGCAGTATCCATGAATTGAAATATCTGAAGGTTTTACCATTATAGGATTCCTCTTGAGTTCAATTATTTTCCAACAACCTCTTTTGAGCATGATCGAGTGAAACAGCCTTATGTCATCTATGTCTTTCAGATTGTCCTAAAGCTTTCTTCAGTTCATTTTATTGTTCTATAGCAACAATTACTGCCTTAACCCTTTAACTCCCAGATCCAATTTGTAATTCTCCTTACTGTCAGTTGAACAATTCTTATAATGTTAGTTCAGAGGATTTAGTATTGGATCAACTAATTATCCCTGAATTGAAATTTTTCTTAATTCTTGTCATTTATTTGGTTGATTGTAAGGAGAAATTTGGTGTTGGTCACTCGTGGGAGTTAAAGGAATAAATATAGCACCTTAAATGGAATTTTTGTGGCTGTCAATATCTCTCACATTTGATTAATATTTATTTTATGTTTTTCTTTTTCAGAAATTATTACTTGTCCATCATTTTCTGACTGCTCATATTGTGATTTTTTTGAAGGCAGGAAATCTTAACAGGGTAGGTATATATGTTTTTTTTTTCCATTTTGCCCTCTTTAATTTAAGACATATATGTAAGGATTTTTTGTGTCTTATTCTCATGGGAATGAAAAATGTTTATGTTATTATGGGCTATTCTCTTTTTTTCATGAATATCAGTTTGCTTTGAATATGAAATATAATGTTAAAGTAGCAAGATAGGTCACTAATTAAATTTGCATCAATCTTTAACCAGTGGTTCGATCCTTTGAATTTATGCTCAGGAGTATAAATTGAATGTTGTCATCCTTCAATAGTGTTTGACATCATGTCTCATTATGTTGGACCTTGCAGCTGAAATGCATGTAATGATTAGAAAGTTGCTTTGGTTGTTACAGGTGTAATGACCAGTATAGGATGCAACTGCTCGCTCTAATACAAGGTTCTGCATCCATATGATTTTTGGGAGAAAGGTGATAGCAAGCTTAAGCTCACAACACGCTTCTACTTGAAAACATCCATGTTTATAATTATGAACTTCTTGATTAGCAAAAACAAAGTTGGAACATTTGGCTGTGAATGAGTTGCATTAGGATTTAAAGCAGACACTTCAATTACTTTTTTTCATGTGGAGGTTACTTTTGATGATGTTTGTAGCATATTGAAGCACAAAATCTAACTCAGTGCTGGATGAATTGTGGCAATTACATGTAAACAATCCAATATGTTCAAGATATTCATAAATCACAGTTGTATACAGCCAAAATGTTTGTGTAAAAGTATATTTCATTGGATGGCCAGAGGGATTTTTAGGGATGGTAAAAATAATGAAAATCATCATGGCCCATACCATCTTACAACTGCTTAAATGATGAGATTTAAAATATTTCATATCTAGCCCAATCATGGATTTTTAGATTAAGGAGACCTTTAATTGTTTAGAAAATAGTAATCTGAAAGTTGACTTTGTGGCAAATGGCTAATAGAGGCTGTTTATTTTTGTCCAATGAAAAGTGTGTGAAAATGGCTGGCATGCTGAAAGGTTTAAAATGATTTAAGTAAGACAGTCATGTATTCATTAAATCTCACCAGAGGAACAAAGCTAACAGAACTCAACACAAGAAGGAACTTGTGGATAAGATTTTTTCTAAAATGGGTGTACTTTGTACATGTAAATGAGAGCAAGTAACATTATTTTGTTATGGATATTACATAATGTCCATAATAAAACCAGTCCTCTTTTTTGTTTTCTCTGAAATTAAAAACCATTTTTTTTGTCAGCCTGGCTCCTTTTTTACAGGGGCTTAAACTTGAGTGTTATAAATTATCGAAATCCTGGAAAACACATGAAAACATAAAGCCCACTTCGTGTAATGGAAATCATATTAAAGAAATTACATTACAGACATCACATTATAGACATATTATATTATGGACATTATGACTGCATGACTTTAATTATGGTAATTCTCTTTGGAGAAATAAATGCTACATGCATACCAATTTTGTTCAAATTTATAACATCCAAGTTTTCAATGCTTTTAACTAAACACCATTAACAATAACCATAACAACAACTGCACATTGATTAGGAGAAGTAACACCACGCTGACATGAGGAGTATAAATTTTCAAAAAGTGTGAGTCCAAGTGTGAATTAAAGACATATATTTAGAGTCCACACCTTCTTTTATAATATCTGAGGATAACAAATTAAAATATAGCATGCAATGTTTCAGAAATGTAGCTTAAAACAAGCAATACTTCAACTTTCAAAGGTCATTGCACTGATAATACTATAGAGAAAGTTGTCAATTCATGCAGTTCAGTGCAGTGTAACTTTCCAAAATAGTATCAACTGGCTTATTAACAGTCAATGAATAGTACTCTTACAAAAAGTTCAGAACAATCCAAGTTTTGTAATTAAAGCAGTGTTTAACTACTGCAATCTGCAGCTAGTTTGATTATTTATTTGAAAACATTTTCTTTTTGAAGATATTTAAAAAGCCTCTTGAAATATGAAGGACTTGGAACATGGAAACATCCAGTGCCTTTAAGCTCTTTGGAGCCATAGAAGACTCTTCTCTTGTGGACAATATCAATATTGCTTCTCAGAGGCCAGTTAAATGTTTTGACATTTTGGTGAAGAAATTTGATTTCAACCTCATTATCAGTAACCCGAAGGGCTCTCCCAATGTAAAACTTGGTGTCACACTAGAAATCTGCACCAGAAAGCAAGAACCAAAAGACAGCAGAAACACTATAGTAAGAGCATGCTCATTAAAACTGAATCGTAAGGAGCATGCTCTTTATGGAATACTAGATACCACCATTACATGTACACCTAAGTTTAGTATTGATGTTATGATTATCAGCTGAACCAAAAAAGAGAATTAACTTGTAATTGGGCCTGATTAAGATAAATTTATCAGTTCTGACAAAGTCAATTATCAAAAGTTCATATTAAATAAATAGAAATATATCCTTATTCTTACCAGTGAAAGAAAAAGTTCCACAGTGTAATGTCCATAACAAAAATTGTGTAATATGTCTATAACAAGAAGTTTTAACCTCAAACACAAAATCTAAATACAGAATAAGGAATACAACTAGATTTTAAAGTTATGCAATCTACACGATGTGTTGATGTGTTGTGTGTGTGTTCTCATCTTTGTCCCTGAAATCATATGGAGGGTCACATTTGGTCAGCCTTTGTGAATCATGGAGGTTTTTGTTGTTGTTGTTGTTGTTGTTGTTTGTTGTTGTTTTTAATTCTAGTTGACTTTTGATAATTATAAATGAATAAAGGGGGTATAAGTTTCTAAGGAAACTGTGGTACTGCCTTGGTGGGAGAGTATACCAAGATAATTTAGTATTATCAGTTGAGTTGATAAGGTTTAAAAAGATGACATTTTGAGCGTAAGCCCTTTGTCAGAGCAAACAAATTGTCAGCTTTTAACCTCATTGCAGAGGCAAATTTACATTTATTTATCAACTCAGCTGACAATAAGAAAGTACTTTGATACAATTATATAATGTTGCCGTTAATACCACTTATAACCTTGGGGCACCTGTTAGTGCCCTTATTTGTGACCGTCATTGTCTTTCATAACTGATATATAGTAACTGTTGTTCTGCTGCTTTTCTTTTCAGACTTTCTGACTTTATCCCTGATTCAAGGGTTATTTTCTTGAACCCAGGAAACTCTATACAAGGTTAAGGAGGACTTGCTGCTCTTTTTTCTCTCATTTTTGAAACTTGCCTTCATTTTGTCAATCTGTATTAACCCTTTAATTGTCATGAGTGACCAAGACAGAATTTCTCCTTACAATATCAACACAATATCAACCACAGAAGTGATGAGAGTAAAGAACTGTATAAATTTCGGGATGATTAGTTGATCCAATATTACTGTAAATTCTCTGAACTAACCTTATAAGAATTGTATGGTTTGGAGTAGGGAGAATTACAAATTTGATGTGAGAGTTAAAGGGTTTACTTAATAATCTACTTGCAGGGAATAGTTTTGTCCTGTTTGCATATGTTTAGAATTCTGCATGCTCTTATTTCACTCATATCCATGTAGTATCAATTATTTTTTCTGGTACTGTTATGTCAAGAACTATGCATTATATTACTTACCTATTTAATTATGTTGTGATTGATGGTTGTGATTATGTTTGGCTACAAACATGTGGAAATACTCGTAAAAAATGTTGCTGAAATTCTGGTGGTCCTTTTAATATACTGCTGGTTGAATTACTGTGTACAGCTAGGTTTGTGGAGTGCTTTAACTGTATGTTGACTTATGAATATTAACATTTGAGAGACTCAATTTTATGCTGATTGAGTCATCTCTTTGGTTCCTGTGTTGGGTGGTAATTTGGTCACTGATTAAGACTTATAAATGTATATAAAATCAAAGTTTAAGCTCCCCTCCTAAAACAAGAATATGGAAGATCTTGTGCAGAAATCTGGTTCCATCCTTGACAAAGTACATAATCACCCCACACTTGCATGTCTTGGGAAATTAGTACATTCTTGCAAAGTGTCTATCATAGGTTTTGCCAAGTTAAACCTAACTTAAGTCCTTCAAGGTACCCTTTGGCAATTAGCAGCTACCATGTGTTTGTGTAAAAGTATATTTCACCGGATCGCAAGAGCAATTTTTACAGAATGATAAAAATAACCAAAACCATCATGACCTATTTTATTTTACAACTGCCTCAATAGTGAAATTTAAAATAAATTATTTCATATCTAGCCCAATCATGGATTTTTGCATAAATTATTTTTTTCATGTGGAGAGCTAGGTTACTTTTGATGATGTTTGTAGCATTTCGAAGCAAAAAATCTAACCCAATGCTGGACGAATCACAAAGATCATGTAAACAATCCAAAATGTTGTGGATTAGGAGACCCTAAATTGTTTAAAAAATATTAATCTGAAAGATGACTTTGCGGGAAATGGCCAAGAAAGGCTTTTTATTTTTGTCTAATGAAAAGCGTATGAAAATAGCTGGTACGCTGAAAGGTTTAAAATGATTTCAGTAAGACACAATTGTATTCCTTAAATCTCACCAGAACAACAAAACTAACAGAACTCAACACATGGAAGAACTTGCAGATAGGATTTTTTCCAAAATGGATGTACTTTGTAAATGAGAGCAAGTGCAACTGGCTTACTAAGAGTCAATGAAAAGTACTCTTACAAAAAGATCATAACAAACTAAGTTTAGTTATTAAAGCAGTGTTAAACTTCTGCAATCTGCAGTTAATTTGATCATTTATTTGCAAACATTTTATTTTCAAAGATATTTAAAAATCCTCTTAATATATGAAAGACCTGGAATATTGAAAGGTCCAGTGCCTTTCAGCTCTTTGGAGCCACAGTAGACTCTTCTCTTGTGGACAATATCAATATTGCTCCCCAGAGGCCAGTTAAATGTTTTCAAAACTTGGTGAAGAAATTTGATTTCAACCTCATTATCAGTAACCCTAAGGGCTCTTCCAATGTAAAACTTGTTGTCACACTAGAAACCTGTACTGCATCTCAGAAAGCAAGAACCAAAAGACAGCAGAAACACTAGTTAGAGCATGCTCAATAAGATGGAATTGTAAAGAGTATGCTCCATATGGGATACTCCACCTACCACAGTTACATGTACACCCAAGTGTGATATATTAATGCTTTGGTTATCAGCACAACCAGAAAAGAGAATTAACCTTTAACTCCCAAGATCTAATTGTTAACTCTCCCCTCTAGCTGCTACACATTTCCTTGTAAATTAGTTATGAGAACATGGTGCTAGATGAAGATAGCAGCTTCTACCTGATAAGTTTGAATATTGTCATCACCTGTTTCCTGAATACTTTTCCTGAATGGATTTGTAAGGAGAAGTTTTGCATTAATCACATCTGGGAGTTAAAGGGTTAACTTGTAATTGGGCCTGATTAAGATAAATTTATCAGCTCTGACAAAGCCAATTATAAAAAGCTCTTAGATAAACAAAACTATTCCTTATTCTTACCAGTGTAAAAAAGAAGTTCCACAGTGTAATGTCTGTAACAAAAATTGCGTAATGTCCACAACAGGAAGTTTTTAGCTCAAGCTCAAATCTAACTACAGAATAAGGGATACAAATACAATTAGATTTTAAAAAAGCTGTGAAGCAGCTTTGTTCCTATTATTTTAAGATAATTATTGTCTGAGTAGTCAATTCACGGGAAAAAATGTCAAGTGAACACAAAAAATTGTAGGTTGATTTTTTTGTAATGTTCATAACAGAGCTTAACACAAAAATTTTGGAAGCCTTTGTGAAAGAAAGGAGAGTTTCTTTTCTGCTGATGGTCATGTACCCTGAGAGGAATGTTTGTACAAATTATACATTGAAAACTGTGCAAAATAAGTTTGTTAAGGAAATTAGTTTCCAAAATATTGGTCTCTGAATGTAATGTCTGTAACATGAAATTGCCCTCATGATTCTCGGAATCATGATGGCACAGTTGGTTTGAAAGAAACGGGTGCCAAAGTGACTTTTAAGACTTTATTATGTCCTTATGAAAAAAGGAAAATTGTGCAGGTGGATTTTACCGATGAAAATAGAATCCTATATAATTATGATTAATGATAGAACCAAAGTGTTATTGAGTAAGTTGTAGAAAGAGATGAATATGTAATGAAAGGTTTCAAAATTGAATGCTCATCCAGCTTGTAACACAAGCATGAAGGGGTGTTTTTCTAACAATAGCACAAACAACAACTTTCTATTAAGCTGTTGTTTCTTAGCTCCGCCTGAACAATTAATGAGCTAGAGTGATATTCCCTGAGGAGGAAAGCCTATGTAATGTATGACCAATCAAAGCTCTCCAGAGTGCAGTTCACTGCTAATATTACAGATCTATATATCTTTCACTACTGTTAGTAAATGTCATGAGAACAATGGGCATTCTGCATGATGTGTTGAGTGTGTGTTATCACCTTTGTTCCTAAAATCATATAGAGGGTCACATTTGGTCAGCCTTTGTGAATCATGGTGGTTTTTTTTGTTGTTGTTGTTTTTTTAATTCCAGTTGAATTGTGATAATTATAAATGAATAAAGGGGGTAAGTTTCCAAAGAAACTGTGGTGCTGCCTCAGTGGGAGAGTATACCAGGATAATTTAGTATTATCAATTGAGTTGATTGGGTTTAAAAAGATGACATTTTGAGTGTAAGGCCTTTGTCAGAGCAATTGGGCTGACAAACAAATTGTCAGCTTTTAAACTCGTCACAGTAGCAAATTTACATTATCAATTAACTCAGCTGATAATAATAAATTACTTCGATATAATTCGATAATGTTGCCGTTAATACCACTTATAACCTTGGGGCACCTCTTAGTGCCCTTATTTGTGACTGTCATTGTCTTTCATAACTGATATAATTATAGTAACTGTTGTTCTGCTGCTTCCCTTTTCAGACTTTCGGACATTATCCCTGATTCAAGGGTTATTTTCTTGAACTCAGGAAACTCTATACAAGGTAGGAGGACTTGCTGCTCTTTTTTCTCTCATTTTTGAAACTTGTCTTCATTTTGTCAATCTGTAAATAACCCTTCAATTGCCATGAGTGACCAAGACAGAATTTCTCCTTACAATATCAACACAATATCAACCAGATTAGTGATGAGAGTAAAGAAATGTATAAATTTGGGGATAATATGTTAATTCAATACTAAATTCTCTGAACTAACATTATAAGAATTGTATGGTTGGGAGTAAGGAGAATTACAAATTTGATGTGGGAGTTAAAGGGTTAATAATTTATTTGCTGGGAATAATTGTGTCCTGTTTGCATATGTTTATAATTCTGCATGCTCTCATTTCACTCATATCTATGTGAGTATTAATTATTTTGCCTGGTAATGTTATGTCAAGAACTATGCATTATATTAATTAACTGTTTAATTATATTTTGATCAATGGTTGTGATTATGTTTGGCTACAAACATGTGGAAATACTCTTAGAAATTGTTGCTGAAATTCTGGTGGTCCTTCTGATATACTGCTGGTTTAATTACTAAGTACAGCTAGGTTTGTGAAGTGCTTCAACTGTATGTTGACTTATGAATATTAACATTTGAGAGACTCAATTTTGGGTCACTGGTTAAGACTTATTAATTCATATAAAATCAAAGGTTAAGCTCCCCCCCTAAAACAG
Source organism: Pocillopora damicornis (assembly GCF_964200805.1). Lineage (NCBI taxonomy): Eukaryota > Metazoa > Cnidaria > Anthozoa > Scleractinia > Pocilloporidae > Pocillopora > Pocillopora damicornis. The sequence goes on from NC_142675.1 coordinate 9,310,966, forward strand.
GAATATGGAAAATCTTGTGCAGAGATCTGGTTCCATCCTTGACAAAGTACATATGGATTAGAAATTTTCACCCCATGCTTGCATGTCTTGGGAAATTAGTACATTCATGCAAAGTGTCTATTATAGGGTTTGCCAAGTTAAACCTAACTTAAGTCCTTCAAGGTACCCTTTGGCAATTAGCGGCTACCATGGTGATTTTGCATAAATTATTTTTTTCATGTGGAGGGGTTACTTTTGATGATGTTTGTAGCATGGATGTCGAAGCACAAAATCTAACCCAATGCTGGATGAATAACGAAGATCATGTAAACAATCCAACATGTTCAAGATATTCATAAATTGCCATTACATATAGCCATTGACAGCGAAAGCAATTGTTTAAAATTATGTTTCATCAAAGGGCAAGAGCAATTTTTATGAGATGGTAAAAATAACTAAAACCATCATGACCTATTCTATTTTACAACTGCCTAAATAGTGAAATTTAAAATATTTCATATTGAGCCCAATCATTAATTTTTGGAAGAAGGAGACCCTAAATTGTTTAAAAAATAGTAATTTGAAAGTTGACTTTGCGAGAAATGGCCAAGAGAGGCTGTTTATTTTTGTCCAATGAATATTAAGTGTATGAAAATAGCTGGCACGCTGAAAGGTTTAAAGTGATTTAAGTAAGACACATGTATTCATTAAATCTCACCAGAGGAACTGAACTAACAGAACACAACACAAAGAAGAACTTGTGGATAAGATTTTTCCAAAATGGGTGTACTTTGTAAATGAGAGCACGTAACATTATTTTGTTATGGACATTACATAATGTCCGTAACAAAAACAATCCTTTTTTAAGTTTTCTCTGAAATTGAAAACCAGTTTTTTTGGGTCTGCTTGGCTCCTATTTTATTTTCTAGGGGCCCAAACTTGAGTGTTGTAAATTACCAAAATCCTGGAAAAACGCAAGAAAAAATAAAGCCCACTTTATTTTATGATAATTATGTTACAGATATTACATTAAGAACATTACATTAAAGACATTATATTATGGACATTATGACTGCATAACTTTAATTATGGTAATTCTTTTGGGAGAAATAAATGCTACATGCATACCAATTTTTTTCAAATTTATCACATCCAAGTTTTAGTGTTTTTGACTAAACACTAACAACAATAACCATAACAACAACTGTACATTAGCAGTAGCAACACCACACTGACATGAGGAGTATAAATTTTCAAAAAGTTTGAGTCTGAGTGTGAATTAAGTTTGCTGATAGACATATCATATTTAAAATCAGTACCTTCTTTTATTATATCTTAAGATAAAAAATTAAAATATAGCATGCAATGTTTTAGAAATGTAGCTTTAAACAAGCAATACTTCAACTTTCAAAGGCCATTGCAATGATAATTTTTTTGAGAAATTTGTCAATTCATACAGTTCAGTGTAGTGTATCTTTCCAAAATAGTATCAACTGGCTTATTAACAGTCAATGAATAGTACTCTTACAAAAAGTTCAGAACAATCTAAATTTAGTAATTAAAGCAGTGTTTAACTACTGCAATCTGCAGTTGGTTTGATCATTTATTTGCAAAAATTTTCTTTTTGAAGATATTTAAAAAGCCTCTTAATATATAAAAGACATGGAACATTGAAATGTTCAGTGCCTTTCAGCTCTTTGGAGCCATAGAAGACTCTTCTGTTGTGGACAATATCAATATTGCTCCTTAGAGGCCAGTTAAATGTTTTGACAACTTGGTGAAGAAATTTGATTTCAACCTCATTATCAGTAACCCTAAGGGCTCTTATTCCAATGTAAAATTCAATGTCACACTAGAAACCTGTACTGTGTCTCAAAAAGCAGGAACCAAAACACAGCAGAAACACTAATTAGAGCTTGCTCAACAAAACATAATTGTAAGGAGCATGCTCCATATGGGATACTCCACATACCACAGTTACATGTACACCCAAGTGTAATATTTTTGCTTTGGTTATCAGCACAACCAGAAAAGAGAATTAACCTTTTACTTCCAAGATCTAATTGTTAATTCTCCCCTCTAGTTGCTACACATTTCCTTGTAAATTAGTTACAAGAACTTGGTGCTAGATCAAGATAGCAGCTTCTACCTGATAAGTTTGAATATTCTCATTACCTGGTTCCTGAATAATGTAGGGTTTGTAGGGAGAAGTTTTACATTAATCACCTCTGGAAGTTAAAGGGTTCACTTGTAATTGGGCCTGATTAAAATAAATTTATTGGTTCTGACAAAGTCAGTTATAAAAGGTTCCTAGATAAACAAAACTATGCCTTATTCTTACCAGTGTAAAAAAGAAGTTCCACAGTGTATTGTCTGTAACAAAAATTGTGTAATGTCCACAACAGGAAGTTTTTAGCTCAAGCTCAAATCTAACTACAGAATAAGGGATACAATTAGATTTTAAAAAAGCTATGAAGCAGCTTTGTTCCTATTATTTTAAAATAATTATTGTCTGAGTATTCAATTCACAGGAAAAAAAAAGTGACAAGTGAGCACAAAAAATTGTAGGTTGATTTTTTTGTAATGTTCATAACAGAGTTTAACCCAATAATTTTGGAAGCCTTTGTTGAAGAAAGGAAAGTTTCTTTTCTACTGATGGTCATGTACCCTGAGGAATGTTTGTGCGAATTATAAATTGAAAACTGTGCAAAATAAGTTTGTTAAGGAAATTACTTTCCAAAAAATTGGTCTCTGAATGTAATGTCTGTAACTTTTAGTTTCAAAGAAACAGGTGTCAAAGTGACTTTAAGACTTTATTATGTCCTTACAATCATAGAAAAATTGTGCAGGTGGATTTTACCGATGAAAATAGAATCCTATATATGGTTAATGATAGAACTGAAGTGTTTATTGAGTAAGGTGTAGAGAGAGATGAATATGTAATGAAAGGTTTCAAAATTGAATGCTCGTCCAGCTTGTAACACAAGCATGAATGGGTGGTTTTTTCTAACAATAGCATAAACAATAGCTTTCTATTAAGCTGTTGTTTCCTAGCTCCACCCAAACAGTTAATGAGCGAGTGATATTCCCTGAGGAGGAAAGCCTGTGTAATCTATGACCAATCAAAGCTCTCCAGAGTACAGTTCGCTGCTAATATTTCAGATCTATATATTTTTCACTACTGTTAGTAAATGTCACAAGAACAATGGGCATTCTGCACGATGTGTTGGTGTGTTGTATGTGTGTTATCACCTTTGTCCCTGAAATCATATAAACGGTCACATTTGGTTAGCCTTTGTGAATCATGGTGGTTTTTGTTGTTGTTGTTGTTGTTGTTTTTAATTCTAGTTATTGAATGGTGATAATTATAAATAAATAAAAGGGGTAAGTTTCTAAAGAAACTGTGGTGCTGTCTCTGTTGGAGAGTATACCAGGATAATTTAGTATTATCAGTTGAGTTGATAAGGTTTAAAAAGATGACATTTTGAGTGTTAGCCCTTCGTCAGAGCAATTGGGCTGACAAACAAATTGTCAACCTTTAAACTCATCACAGTGGCGAATTTACATTATCAATTAACTCAGCTGCTAATATGAAATTACTTTGATATAATTATAAAATGTTGCTGTTAATACCACTTATAACCTTGGCGCACTAGTTAGTGCCCTTATTTGTGAATGTCATTGTCTTTCATAACTGATGTATAGTAACTGTTGTTCTGCTGCTTCCCTTTTCAGACTTTCTGATTCAAGGGTTATTTTCTTGAACCCAGGAAACTCTATACAAGGTAAGAGGACTTGCTGCTCTTTTTTTCTCTCATTTTAGAAACTTGCCTTCATTTGTCAATCTGTATTAACCCTTTAATTCCCATGAGTGACCAAGACAGAATTTCTCCTTACAATATCAACACAATATCAACCAGATAAGTGATGAGAGTAAAGACAAAATAATATAAATTTGGGGATAATGAGTTGATTCAATACTAAATTCTCTGAAGTAACATCATAAGAAATGTATGGTTGGGAGTAAGGAGAATTACAAATTTGATGTGGGAGTTAAAGGGTTAATAATGTATTTGCTGGGAATAATTGTGTCCTTCTTGTATGATTAAAATCTGCATGCTCTCATTCCACTCATATCTATGTGAGTATTAATTATTTTTCTTGGTAATATCATGTCAAGAACTATGCATTATATTAATGACCTATTTAATAATGTTGTGATCAATGGTTGTGATTATGTTTGGCTACAAAGAATTGGAAATACTCTTAGAAAATATTGCTGAAATTCTGGTGGTCCTTCTGATATACTGCTGGTTTAATTACTAAGTACAGCTTGGTTTGTAGAGTGCTTCAACTATACGTTGACTTATGATCATTAACATTTGAGAGACTCAATTTTATGCTGATCGAGTCATCTCTTTGGTTCCTGTGTTGGGTGGTCATTGGGTCACTGATTAAGACTCAATTAGTAATGTATATAAAAGCAAAATTTAAGCTCCCCTCCTTAAACAGGAATATGGAAGATCTTGTACAGAGAGCTGGTTCCATCCTTGACAAAGTACATATGGATTAGATATTCTCACCCCGTGCTTGTATGTTGTGAAAAATTAGTACATGCATGCAAACTGTCTATCATAAGTTTTGCCAAGTTAAACCTAACTTAAGTCCTTCAAGGTACCCTTTGGCAACTAGCAGCTACCATGGTGATTTTGTATAAGTTATTTTTTTTATGTGGAGAGCTAGGTTACTTTTGATGATGTTTGTAGCATGGATGTCAAAGCACAAAATATAACCCAATGCGCTGGATGAATCACAAAGATCATGTAAACAATCTAAAATGTTCAAGATATTCATAAAGTGGCATTACATATAGCCATTGACGGCCAAAACATTTGTGTAAAAGTGTATTTCATCAGATGGCAAGAGCAATTCTTATGGAATGGTAAAAATAACCAGAACCATTATTGCCTATTCTATTTTACAACTGTCTAAAAGTGTGAATTTTAAAATATTTCATATCCAGCCCAATCATGGATTATTGGAATAAGAAGACCCTAAGTTGTTTAAAAATTATTAATCTGAGGGTTGACTTTGCGGGGAATGGCCAAGAGAGGCTTTTTATTTTTGTCTAATGAAAAGTGTATGAAAATAGCTGGCATGTTGAAAGGTCTAAAATGATTTCAGTAAGACACATGTATTCCCAAAATCTGACCAGAGGAACAAAACTAACAGAACTCAACACAAAGAAGAACTTACAGAGAGGATTTTTTCCGAAATGGGTGTACTTTCTAAGTGAGAGCAAGTAACATTATTTTGTTATGAACATTACATAATGTCTGTAACAAAAACAGTCCTCTTTTTTTGTTTGCTCAGAAATTAAAAACCAGGTTTTTTTTGTCAGCTTGGCTCCCTTTTTACTTTCTTAAGGGGCCTAAACTTAAGTGTTGTAATTTACCAAAATCCTGGAAAACACAAGAAAAAATGAAGCCCACATTATTATGGACATTATGACCGCATGACTATAATTATGGTACCGTTATTCTTTTGGGAGAAATGAATGCTACATGCATACCAATTTTGTTCAAATTTATCACATCCAAGTTTTCAGTGTTTTTGATTAAACACTAATAACAATGACCATAACAACAACTGTACATTAGTGGTATCAACACCAAGCTAACATGAGGAGTATCAATATACAAAAAGTCTGAGTCTAAGTGTGGATTAAGTTTACAGTGTTCTCTTTTTCAGGCAGTAACCGGTAACATTTATCGCCTGTACTACCTCTTATTACCATTTAAAATTGCTTGGAATTCTTGAAATTCAATATGTAAATTAAAGGATTGCCTTACCAGTTTTAAAATTTATTTTGACATGTTATGCTTAAAGTAAGGGAGAACACTGAGTTTACTGAAATACATATCATATTTAGAGTCAGTACCTTCTTTTATTATATCTGAAGATAACAAATTAAAATATAACATGGAATGTTTCAGAAATGTAGCTTAAAACAAACAATACTTCAATTTTCAAAGGCCATTCCACTGATAATACTATAGAGAAAGGGGTCAATTCATACAGTTCAGTGCCTTGGAACTTTCCAAAATAGTGGTAACTGGCTTATTGAGAGTCAATGAATAGAACTCTTACAAAAAGTTCAGAATAATCCAAGTTTAGTAATTAAAGCAGTGTTTAACTACCGCAATCTGCATTTAGTTTGATCATTTATTTGAAAACATTTCTTTTTGAAGATATTTAAACAGCCTCTCAATTAACACATGAAAGACCTGGAACATTGAAAGGTCCAGTGCCTTTCAGCTCTTTGGAACCATAGAAGACTCTTGTGTTGTGGACAATATCAATATTGCTCCTCAGAGGCCAGTTAAATGTTTTGACAACTTGGTGTAGAAATTTGATTTCAACCTCATTATCAGTAACCCTAAGGGCTCTTCCAGTGTAAAACTCTAGGTTACACTAGAAATCTGCACTGTATCTCAGAAAGCAAGAACCATTAAGACAGCAGAAACACTAGCATGCTCAATAAAACTAAATTGTACAGGGCAAATCTACATATGAGATACTCCACATATCACAGTTACCTGTACATGTACATGTACACCTAAGTGTAATATTAATGTTATGGTTATCAGTACAACCAGAAAAGAGAATTAACTCATATTAATTTATAACTTATAAAGTTATCAGTTCTGACAAAGTCAATTATCAAAAGTTCATAAATAAACAAAATATTCCCTTATTCTTACTAGCGTTAAAAAAGTTCCACAGCGTAATGTCCCTAACAAAAATTGTGTAATGTCCATAACAGGAATTTTTTACCTCAGCTCAAAATCTAACTACAGGATAAGGGATACAACTAGATTTTAAAAAAGCTATGAAGCAGCTTTGTTCTTGTTATTATTAAAAGTGTTAAGTGAAAACAAAAAATTGCAGGTTAATTTTTTTGTAGTGTCTGTAGCAAAGTTTTAAACAAAAATTTTGGAAGCATTTGTTAAAGAGAGGAAAGTTTCTTTTCTGCTGATGGTCAAGTACCCTGTGAGGAATGTTTGTACAAATTATAAATTGAAAACGGTGCAAAATACGTTTGTTAAGGAAATTAGTTTCCAAAAAACTGGTCTTGAATGTAATGTCTGTAACGTGGAATTGTACTCATGATTCTCAGAATAAGCACAAATGCAAGAAACTTCTGTTTGATAATGTGATGATGTATAACTTTTGATTAATACTTTAATATTGGAGTTATCAAACCACAAATTATCTTCAGCAATAAAAGAAAAAATTATTGAGTAAGGTGTAAAAAGAGATGAATATGTAACAGAAGGTTTCAAAATTAAACCCTTGTCCAGCATGTAACACAAGCACGAATGGGTGATTTTTTTAACAATAGCGTGAACAATAACTTTCTATCAAACTATTGTTTCTTAGCTCTGCTTGAACAGTTAATGAGCTAGAGTGATATTCCCTGAGGAGGAAAGTCAGCATAATCTATGACCAATCAAAGCTCTCCAGAGTTCACTTCGCCGCTAATGGGCATTCTGCGTGATTTGTTGGTGTGTTGTGTGTGTGTGTTATCACCTTTGTCCCTTAAATCATGGAGGGTCACATGTGGTCAACCTTTGTAAATCATGGTGGTTTTTGTTGTTGTTGTTGTTGTTTTTTAATTCTTATTGACTTTTGATAATTATAAATGAATAAAGGGGGAAGTTTCTAAAGAAACTGTGATACTGCCTTGGTGGGAGAGTGTACCGGGATAATTTAGTATTATCAATTGAGTTGGTTAGGTTTAAAAAGATGACATTTTGAGTCTTAGCCCTTCGTCAGAGCAATTGGGCCGACAAATGCATTGTCAGCTTTGAAACTCATCACAGTGGCAAATTTACATTATCAACTCAGCTGATAATATGAAATTACTCTGATATAATTATATAATGTTGCCGTTAATACCACTTACAACCTTGGGGCATCTGTTATAGTGCCCTTATTTGTGACTGTCATTGTCTTTCATTACTGATATATACTAGTAACTGTTGTTCTGCTGTTTCCCTTTTCAGACTTTCTGACTTTATCCCTGATTCAAGGGTTATTTTCTTGAACCCAGGAAACTCTATACAAGGTAGGAGGACTTGCTGCTCTTTTTTTCTCTCATTTTTGAAACTTGCCTTCATTTTGGCAATCTGTATTAACCCTTTAATTCCCATGAATGACCAAGACAGAATTTCTCCTTACAATATCAACACAATATCAACCAGATAAGTGATGAGAGGAAAGAAAAATATTAATTTGAGAATAATTAGTTGATCCGATACTAAATTCTCTGAAGTAACATTATAAGAATTGTATGGTTGGGAGTAAGGAGAATTACAAATTTGATGTGGGAGTTAAAGGGTTAATAATTTATTTGCTGGGATTAATTGTGTCCAGTTTGTATATGTTTAAATTCTGCATGCTCTCATTTCACCATGTGAATATTAATTATTTTGCCTGCATGGTAATGTTATGTCAAGAACTATGCTATTATTTACTGAAGCAGTTGCCTCAGGGCTGATCATATATAGTATAATTCATTTCCCATTTTTATTATTCGTACTACATCGTAAGGAATGTTTATCCCTCTGATCCTGTTATATATCAAAGAGCTGATAAGTTTGCTGATAACTGCATCTGTGGGCTCGATGTTCACTTTTCTCTTTTATGACTTTATGAACAAACAAATATTATGGCTCCTCCTCTGTTACTACAGCTAAAAGTTGGCAGTCTCATCGTGAATTGAATTTTAGAATGAAGGCTTTGGTCAAACTGGACGTATGTGTTTAAAATTAGGAAGTATCACCTTGGGAATATATTGCCGCTTATAATCCATTAATTAATATTGCTGCTGTGCAACTGGTCTAAAAGCAACACCTCATCGCATATGCCCGAGCTAAAGCTAGGCATATCCCAGGATACCCCACATGTTACTCCGCAACTTTGAGAAACGCGTTTGTTTGAAATTTAATTCCAGGGGAGGGATTGATTAGCTATTGTTAAGAAAGAGGAACGTGTTTGTTTGCTCGTGAAGTCGTACCAGACAACAGTGAAAAGTAAACATCCCATATGCAGCAGATATTTCATCATTGATAATCATTTTTTCTCACGTAAAAATATTGGAAGGATAATAAACACAACAACTTTTTTTGTCGTGAAAATACGCTCGTTTATTTGTCCTTGAACATTAATTATCAGTCCCTCAAAGCTAACAGTTTCACTCAAGCTTTGCTCTCGCAAACCCATTCTCATTTCATAACAAATAGTATTCGTGGACATTGTTTATGCCAATTGGAGGCATTTGTTTCTGGTTTCCCCTGGTTATTAGCTAAGTGTATTCAATCACATGATGTTTTGAGACCAATCAAGTGTGAACAAATATATTTGGTGCATGATAATGAACAATAGTTGGCAGAGCAGCTCGGTAGGCTGTTGCACACCCCAACCACACTGAGTCTTCTGCTGTCTCAGCAAAATTATGGATTTTTTTTTACAAGTCTCTACTCTATTCCTTATTTCTTCGGTGGTTTGAGTGTTAATGTGTTAATTCGGACTTAAGCTTCCAGGGATGTCAGCACAAAATTGAAGAAAATGTTTAAACGTAAGTTAATAACACTATTTTGAATGACTATTCTCTCCAAAGCACTGATCATTGTCTTTGAATACTAAGATATTCACAGAAATTTCAGATAAGTCTTAAATGTCTCTTCCTAAGGTAGGTTGGGGAGACCTGACAGTCAGGTCTAATTTATGCAAGTCATCAAGTCATTTGGTGCATTAATATTGATAATTATTTTTCTTATGCTTCTTGTTAGGTACTGATACTTGAGGAATGATGGATGGTAGCTTTAAACTAGTTCTCAAGTTACAAACTCCTCTCGGAGGATTTCAGAGTATTTTTTTTCCTGCATCGCATCTTACCATTTTTGGCATTCTACAAAGCTACCATGCAAATGATAGACTTAACTTCAACTGCGATCCCAAACCCAGTAATTTTATCAGACAACTTTGCTATGACAACTACATTTCCACAGTTACCAAGCCTCATGGTTTAATACCTCGGAACGTTGTTGCCATAACCTTCAGTGTTTTGTGTGCATGCTGGATCGGCTTTGCAATTTATGGTGTTGTGACCCTTCGAAAAAGACCAGGATACAAGGAAAAAAACACAAAGAAATTTCTTTACGCCTACTTCATCCATGTATTCTTTCGAATATTTTTCCTGGGTGTTATGTTAGGGCTGGTCTGCAGTTACCAGACAATTTTTTTACCTTCAGTTTTTAAGTGTGGTGTTAAAGAGATCTTGCAGACCAACAGTCAAACCACGCCAAGTTCACTTAACCAGACAAAATTAAAACTGCAATGTAATGATCTTCATTACAAGGAGAAATCTTACCTAAACATAACTTTTATCTCTGTCGATGCCTTCTTTATGGTGGTCAGTATATTGGAAGTCCTGCATTTGTACCGTATCAGGGGAAACTATGTGCAAAAGTTGTTAGGAAACCTTGAAGACTTTGAGGTTCAAGAGTTACTGCAAAGTAAGTAAATATTTTATAGTTTAACTGCTAGTAAATTACCATAGCCAAAACACTGGTACAGAAATGTTAGTCAGCGATATAATTATGGCAATGACTAAACCAAAGAAAGAGATTTTGCATAAGCATATAGAAGACAACCCACAAAAATTTATAGGGGGAGGGGGAAGTGTTTGTTTGTATATTACACTTCATAATTCTAAACAACCTATTTGGGAGAGTCTTACTGGTACTGTTTGGTTCACGAGGTCAAATTCCATTCCAGAGAGACCAAATGACGGTAAAAAAGCAATAACTGACGCTTGTCAATATTTCATTGACCCCTTTTTCGGCAAGAAATAGAAATTTCAATGAGTCACAACTTCCCCCTAATACCTAATAACCCTTTAATAACAGTGGAATAGTTGAAAATACAACTGAATCAGCCAAGAGTTTGAAGCAACAAAGGATGCTTCTGATGCTTTACTGGCCCTCTTTGACTACCGCACAACTTCTGCCCAAGGCCTTCACACCAGCCCAGTAAAGTCACTCTTAAGTCGATGAAATATGCAGGTCAGGAATTATCTTTTAGCACCCAGGGTTGGACATGGAAGATGAATCTATTACCAGGCTGTGTCCAAAAATAATAATTATTGAGGGATCAATTAAGGGCTGATGTTGGAATTTGAAACTATAAGGTGGTTCCAGAATATGGGAGGAAATTTCGACTCAGTTGCATTCATTCACGGAATAAAAGTGAAGCTTTAAGCTCTCACCTAACAATTGCAGTGTGGCCATTTGACCTTTACACTGAGGCGTTAACAACCCAGCTTTGCATCCTGCGACCACCAAATCTAAGGCCTGGAACTAGAAATGCGGGGTCTGATCTTTTTCTTGTTAAGAGGGTCACAAGTATACATCACAGAAATGTACTTGTATCTGTAATACCCGTTTGACTCTAATTACTTTCCGTATGCAACGATCGACATCTGTTTACTCACTCGTGGGTGACATATTTTGTGAGATCTCCTGGGTTTTAGTGGTTCCTAAATTGGGAACTGGTACTAATCAGCCAGTGAGTCGGGCACGAACGACTCAAACTGGGTATAAATCGACTGAGTGCGAAACATTCACAGGTATGACAGATTAGAGAACGACTTTTGTAGATCATCTATGTATGCTTAAATGAAAATAAAATTATTTAAAACGTCTATTTCGAGCTTACCCTTTTTTTTTGGATCTGACATGTTATGAGCCGTTGCATTCCTATTACTTGTTGAAATGATTAAATTGACGTGTACTCGTGTTTTACCTGATTACAATAAGTATTTCACATTTATCAAAGATGAAGTTTAATAGAAGCATAATTTTGAACATGTTTTCCAGAAAAACCAACCATCACAAACACAGAAGTAGAAGTTGACAAGGATTTCATTGTTACCTGGTCAGAAGCTGAGGCCAGCAGCAGTAATAGCAGTATTAAATACCGTCTAGAATGTTGGAAACAATTCATGACAGGATCCACAAAAATCTTTCAACAAGGAGATATTGTTAAAACTCGCCACACGATAACTGGTCTTGAGTATGACACAGAGTACGAAGTGAAACTGTTCGCTGTCAACGAACAAGGAGACAGTGAGCCAGATGTCAGAACATTTAAGACAAAGAGTGGTATGTACCTTAATTTAAGACTTCTCACTTTACTTTTGGTAGAATTGTTTGAAATGAGATAAAAGAAACACTGTTGGCTCCTTAATATTGGAGTATCACTGCTGTTGTCAACGAACAAGGAGAGAGTGAGCCAGATGTCAGAACATTTAAGACAAAGAGTGGTATGTACCTTAATTTAAGACTTCTCACTCTATCTTCGGCAGAATTGTCTAAAATAAAATAAAATAAGTGCTGTTGGGTCCTAAATACAGGAGTAACACTGCTTCCTATGAGGCGAAGAATTGTTAAACTTTTTAACAACAGGTACTTATGCTGCAGCTCTCATATGAGAAAAATAAACTATTTGGCAAACTTTTTTTTTAACCATCGTTATTTTTTATTTGGTCGTAAATTACATGGATAATACTTGTTATTAATTTTTAATGCTGGAAAGAGTTGTTCATCGATGTTTTATTTACCTTATTACACCAATATGTTTAGTTTTAGTTAGAATAAGTATTTCACAGTTTTTAGAGACAAAGTGTAAAAGAAGTATCATTTTCAACAGGTTTACCTGAGAAACCAATTATCACAAACACAGAAGTAGAAGTTGACAAGGATCTCATTGTTACCTGGTCAGAAGCTGAGTCCAAAAGCAGTAATTGCAGCATTAAATACCGTCTGGAATGTAGGAAACAATTCATGACAGGATCCACAAAAATCTTTCAACAAGGAGATATTGTTGAAACTCGCCACACGATAACTGGTCTTGAGTATGACACAGAGTATGAAGTGAAACTGTTCGCTGTCAACGAACAAGGAGACAGTGAGCCAGATGTCAGAACATTTAAGACAAAGAGTGGTATGTACCTTTATTTAAGACTTCTCACTTTACTTTTGATAGAATCGTTTGAAAGGAAATAAAAGAAACATTGTTGGGTCCTAAATACACGAGTAACACTGCTTTTAACGGGGGGAGGATGGTGAAACTTTCTGACAACAAGTTTAATACTCATGCTGCAGCTCTCATATGAGAAACTTTAATTATTTGCCCGACATTTTTTTTACTATCGTCATCTTTGATTTAGTCGTAAATTATATTGATAAGACTTGTTATTAATTTTTCATGCTAGAAAGAGTTGTTCATCAATGTTTTACTTACCCGTCAACATGTTTAGTTTTAGTTAGAATAAGTATTTCACAGTTTTTAGGGACAAAGTGTAAAAAAAATATCATTTTGAACAGGTTTACCTGAGAAACCAATCATCACAAACACAGAAGTAGAAGTTGACAAGGATCTCATTGTTACCTGGTCAGAAGCTGAGTCCGCCAGCAGTAATTGCAGCATTAAATACCGTCTGGAATGTAGGAAACAATTCATGACAGGATCCACAAAAATCTTTCAACAAGGAGATATTGTTGAAACTCGCCACACGATAACTGGTCTTGAGTTTGACACAGAGTATGAAGTGAAACTGTTCGCTGTCAACGAACAAGGAGACAGTGAGCCAGATGTCAGAAGATTTAAGACAAAGAGTGGTATGTACCTTAATTTAAGACTTCTCACTTTACTTTTGGTAGAATTGTTTGAAATGAGATAAAAGAAACACTGTTGGCTCCTTAATATTGGAGTATCACTGCTTTTCATGAGGCGAAGAATTGTGAAACTTTGTAACAACAGGTTAATACTCATGCTGCAGCTCTCATATGAGAAAACTTAATTATTTGGCCAACATTTTTTTACTATCGTCATCTTTGATTTGGTCGTAAATTACATTGTGAGGACTTGTTGTTAATTTTTCATGCTGGAAAGAGTTGTTCATGGATGTTTTATTAACCTTATTACACCAATATGTTTAGTTTTAGTTAGAATAAGTATTTCACAGTTTTTAGAGACAAAGTGTAAAAGAAGTATCATTTTCAACAGGTTTACCTGAGAAACCAGCCATCACAAACACAGAAGTAGAAGTTGACAAGGATCTCATTATTACCTGGTCAGAAGCTGAGTCCGCCAGCAGTAATTGCAGCATTAAATACCGTCTGGAATGTAGGAAACAATTCATGACAGGATCCACAAAAATCTTTCAACAAGGAGATATTGTTGAAACTCGCCACACGATAACTGGTCTTGAGTTTGACACAGAGTATGAAGTGAAACTGTTCGCTGTCAACGAACAAGGAGACAGTGAGCCAGATGTCAGAACATTTAAGACAAAGAGTGGTATGTACCTTTATTTAAGATTGCTCACTTTACTTTTAGTAGAATTGTTTGAAATAAAATAAAAGAAACATTGTTGGGTCCTAAATACAGGAGTAACACTGCTTTTAACGGGGGGAGGATGGTGAAACTTTCTGACAACAAGTTTAATACTCATGCTGCAGCTCTCATATGAGAAACTTTAATTATTTGCCCGACATTTTTTTACTATCGTCATCTTTGATTTAGTCGTAAATTATATTGATAAGACTTGTTATTAATTTTTCATGCTAGAAAGAGTTGTTCATCAATGTTTTACTTACCCGTCAACATGTTTAGTTTTAGTTAGAATAAGTATTTCACAGTTTTTAGAGACAAAGTGTAAAAGAAGTATCATTTTCAACAGGTTTACCTGAGCAAAAACCAATCATCACAAACACAGAAGTAGAAGTTGACAAGGATCTCATTGTTACCTGGTCAGAAGCTGAGTCCGCCAGCAGTAATTGCAGCATTAAATACCGTCTGGAATGTAGGAAACAATTCATGACAGGATCCACAAAAATCTTTCAACAAGGAGATATTGTTGAAACTCGCCACACGATAACTGGTCTTGAGTTTGACACAGAGTATGAAGTGAAACTGTTCGCTGTCAACGAACAAGGAGACAGTGAGCCAGATGTCAGAAGATTTAAGACAAAGAGTGGTATGTACCTTTATTTAAGATTACTCACTTTACTTTTAGTAGAATTGTTTGAAATAAAATAAAAGAAACACTGTTGGGTCCTAAATACAGGAGTAACACTGCTTTTAACGGGGGGAGGATGGTGAAACTTTCTGACAACAAGTTTAATACTCATGCTGCAGCTCTCTTATGAGAAACACTAATTATTTGCCCAACATTTTTTTACTATCGTCATCTTTGATTTAGTTGTAAATTATATTGATAAGACTTGTTATTAATTTTTCATGCTAGAAAGAGTTGTTCATCAATGTTTTACTTACCCGTCAATATGTTTAGTTTTAGTTAGAATAAGTATTTCACAGTTTTTAGAGACAAAGTGTAAAAGAAGTATCATTTTCAACAGGTTTACCTGAGAAACCAATTATCACAAACACAGAAGTAGAAGTTGACAAGAATCTCATTGTTACCTGGTCAGAAGCTGAGTCCGCCAGCAGTAATTGTAACATTAAATACCGTCTGGAATGTAGGAAACAATTCATGACAGGATCCACAAAAATCTTTCAACAAGGAGATATTGTTGAAACTCGCCACACGATAACTGGTCTTGAGTATGACACAGAGTACGAAGTGGAACTGTTCGCTGTCAACGAACAAGGAGACAGTGAGCCAGATGTCAGAAGATTTAAGACAAAGAGTGGTATGTACCTTTATTTAAGATTACTCACTTTACTTTTAGTAGAATTGTTTGAAATAAAATAAAAGAAACACTGTTGGCTCCTTAATATTGGAGTATCACTGCTTTTCATGAGGCAAAGAATTGTGAAACTTTGTAACAACAGGTTAAATACTCATGCTGCAGCTCTCATATGAGAAAACTTAATTATTTGGCCAACATTTATTTACTATCGTCATCTTTGATTTGGCCGTAAATTACATTGTGAAGACTTTTTGTTGATTTTTCATGCTGGAAAGTTGTTCATCGATGTTTTATTTACTTTATTACACCAATATGTTTAGTTTTAGTTAGAATAAGTATTTCACAGTTTTTAGAGACAAAGAGTAAAAAAAGTATCATTTTGAACAGGTTTACCTGAGAAACCAATTATCACAAACACAGAAGTAGAAGTTGATAAGGATCTCATTGTTACCTGGTCAGAAGCTGAGTCCGCCAGCAGTAATTGCAGCATTAAATACCGTCTGGAATGTAGGAAACAATTCATGACAGGATCCACAAAAATCTTTCAACAAGGAGATATTGTTGAAACTCGCCACACGATAACTGGTCTTGAGTATGACACAGAGTATGAAGTGAAACTGTTCGCTGTCAACGAACAAGGAGACAGTGAGCCAGATGTTCGAAGATTTAAGACAAAGAGTGGTATGTACCTTTATTTAAGACTTCTCACTTTACTTTTGATAGAATCGTTTGAAATGAAATAAACGTATCAAGAAAAGTGGCTCAACATTTTTAACAATAGGCTTTGTTATACAAGAGAAAAATGATCTTAAAGGGCCATTTTTGAACAATGGCGCAATAGCTTAAGAACACATGAGGGATTTGGACATGGTTTGATGCTACTCTGGCTTACAGATTTAATGAATGTAACCGAAGAAGTTACAATTCATAGACCCAACGTCTCGACACTCCTGTCTAGTGCCTTCATCAGAGGTGATCTACACGCTGCAACAAGAGGTCCTTTTATATGATTACTAATTAGCTGCCTTTTTTCTGACGAGGTGTAAATAGGCGTCAGGAAGTAAGCCGCCATCGTCACGATTTAAAGGAGCGTGGGCGGAGTTAATATGCCAAGCTTCCAAACAAAGGCGCTGGTGGTAACGTCAATTAGTGGTGATCATTAGTGAAGATTAGTGACTCTACATACAAAATTTTCTACAGTAGTGACGGCTTATGTCCACGTTTTTATGGCTTACCTGAAATTCATAAAGCGGGAATTCCTTTGAGACCCATTGATTGCCTGAGAAACCAACCATCACCATTGATTCGCCGTCATCCCTAATGAAGGCACTAGACAGGAGTGTCGAAACTTTGGGTCTATGAATTGTAACTTCTTCGGTTACATTCATAAAATCTGTAAACCAGAGTAGGATCAAACCATGTCTGATTGTCCACCTGGTTGCCTTGTGAACTTTTATATATTACATGAGAGACTTGTCGAAGTTTCCGATTATCGTACCAGCGGGAAATTTAAACGCTCGGAAAGACTGAAGGAAAGACAAATTCTCTCAGGGGAGGGTGATACTGGTAGGATTCGTTCGATGCAAATAACGATGGTGCAGGGGACGGGTAGGGGCGACGGTTGCATAAAGGTGAACAATGTTAAAGCATAGAAGGCGGTTGCTTACAACTATGATATCGCCACTGTTTGCTTTTATCTTGCTTTAAACTGGCCAAAGATATATCTAACTATTTATCCAGAGACGCACTACGCTAGGCACTGACCATAAGAGCATGCATTCAGCCAAGGAAGCGAGGCGTTCGCCATGCAGTCATAAACTAAGAACTGTCCCTCTCTATTCTTTCCAGTCATGGTTTTCCAAGCAGACAGCGAAAAGAACATTTGATAAAAGAGAATAGCAGCGAGAAAGTTGGAGGGAGAAACATTCACTTTCTCGCTCGACGAACTATCGAATCACGACTCGCTGCTCTCAGATTTATCTTTCATAATATGAGAGCAGTTCAAATCTCGCGCGCTACGCAAGTCAGACTTGATTATTTGTGTGCATAGTAAGTAATGGTAATAGAACTGAGTGGAGTCCAATTTGGTCTGTAATCATACGAGTAATAACAAAATCGGACGACCGCGCGGCGGAAGTTCGATTTGTTTATCGCGAGTATGATAGGCAAACTGTCCGATAAAAAATTTTGCGATTTGGCAAAAAAAGGACGCAGAGGTTAAAAATACATCAAAAACGTCAAAAGAACGCGAATCTTTGACAATCGCAAAAAGTTTAATTTTGAAACTCCCGCGAAAATAGGAAATCATTAGGTACGAGCAATCATTCGTGCGACAAGAACACTGGAGAGCGGAACTGCGTGAAAATCTTGAGGTGGCCACTTTCCGACCACCATTGGTTTTTAATTCGTGAATAGCTCGCATGCACAAGAGCGAGTTGTAGATATGATGTGGAGAATGGCACTCGCTCGCTCGCTCAATTGGTCGATTCCTGTAAACGTTTTTTCGATTTTAGGCTTTTGAGTGCATTTGATAGTTTTTGGCGAGTAATAAACAAACGAAATGGCGACATTTGTCGCTAAGAATAGTGGTGGAATGAAAAAGAAGCCAATGATAGTCTTAAAAGAGTTTATTTTTCGTTTTAGTTTCAACAAGCGGCGCCAGCGACTGGCAGGCGTGCGAGGATTCACACTGGAATAAGAGAACAACCTTCGTTTTTGATAACATTGTAATTTACAATCCCTGAACTTGAAAACAATCCGAAGATTCGTTAAAAACATTACTTACCGAAGCACTCCGAGTTTACAGGTGTTCTAAAGCTTTTTTGTTATGGCGTGAGATTGGGGACAAAATCGATCATTGCATTTCGTATTGTGTGTTTTTCTGTGAGAAGCAACGAAAGCTGCCGGCGACTGACGAAATTACAGGTTAACACGAAAATCAAATAACACTTAAACAAATAATTTTGGCTACCGATCTTCAGCGAATTTTTAAAGAACAATTTCTTTTTAAGTTTCAAGACAATTTGAAGATTCAAAATAAATATTACGTACTAAAATGCGAAAGTAATACACCACAAAATTGATAAATAGGCCTGGAATGAAATTATATCTTGTTCTTGATTATATGTTGCCTAGCACATGACCAAAATCTCCCAGGCGGAAATCCAAAATGACGGTGGCAGTAAAACTCGTTCCCGTTTGTCTCATTTGATAAAGAAGGAATCATTGATGTTTTCATTAAGAAAGCATTGCCTTGATTTTCCAATATTTACAATGATAGACAATAAATTTCACTTTTCACCCACATTTACTTCCAACCTTTTCTTTTGAACCAGAAATGATATATGTATAAAATACATCATCCACCATTGTCAAGTGTAATAACATGATCATTTCAGTTGTAATGCCTTCTTATCCCAACGTCACTTTGTTTCTTTGCTACATTAGCGAATACTGAACTACTGCTCGTACTCTAAATATGACGATCAACCACAAAATTCCCTAAACCAGATAACATTAAACATGATTCAAAAAATCATGTAAGGCATCTGTCAATTCACGAGTTTGCTCATAGGGCACTTTGATTACTTTTTCGCTCGACGGACTATTGAATTACGAATCCGCAGCTCTCAGATTATTTATCTACCAAAGAAAAGAAGCATTCAAATATCGCGCGTGCTAAAAAATTCTTAATGTGCGTCTTGAGTAAAATGAGTTAGAATAGGATGCATATGGTTATTTTACATTTCCGGAGGAAAAGACTGTTGGAAAAACCTCCCACTTCATCGCAGGCGAGCCCCCGGTTTTCTGCAGCACTTTTGATGAAACCGCGGGACAAAGAAGGCAGAAAGGCGTTGTTTGGTGTCCATTCATTTGTTCGTAGTCTCGCTATATCCCGGAAAAGCCTTTTTCAGACCACGGCTCCAACGATATGAATATTTATCTCCCGAGTAATTTATTTTACGACAGAGTTTAGGTAGGTTTAGTAGGTTTACCTGAATTCATAATCTAAATGGCTTTTAATCAGTAAGCATGAATCATACACTAAAACCTTTTTGCATCGTCCAATTAATTTCTTTGGCAACGGTATCGTACTCATTCACTTATTTAAATCCAGTGCCGAATACCAGAAAGGCACCACAATTTTCAATGTTCCATTCATCAGATTTCTTACTTATTTTGCTACTGCTAGGTATTTTTGATCCAACTGAGTTTATCAATGGAATTCGCCAGCTGTACAAGACTCGCGAGGGATGGCTCTCACCATTTCCATGGTGTGAAGAGTTTCAGTTTTTTCTTGGCAATATTTTTACAAGGCTCAAAGTGGTCAGAAGAAAGAAAACGAGAGGAGAAATCACTGACGTATCTGTTGACATGTCGTCAATACTAGACCCGTATGAAGAGTGTTCAGCGCCGAGAACAGTGTTGATTGAAGGAGAACCTGGTATGGGAAAAACCACCTATTGTAAAAAGTACGCCTACGACTGGGCCACAAAACAGCAAGAACCTCAGGGCTGCGGCTCAACAGCATTTAAAGTGGTATTATTACTGAAATGTCGAGATATCCATTCTGACGTTTGGGAAGCTATTGATGATCAGCTTCTGCCCCGAGACATCGATGAAGAAGTTAAACAACAATTCTTTCGGTTTATTCGTGAAAATCAGGCCAGCATTTTATTGATATTGGATGGATTGGATGAGTTACCGTCCAGTAAATTGTCGATGTTTTCCGAATTAATTGAAGGAAGAGTACTCCCCAGATGCCGCATAGTTGCAACAGCAAGACACGAAGCTGGAAAAGAGGTGAGAAAATGTTGTGACACGCTACTTCAGATCGAAGGATTCACTGAAAAGCATGTGAAAGGATTTGTCACCAAGTACTTTAAAGAAAGGATAGATTTAGCCACCAAGCTCTCGCAACGGATGTCGCGAGATAAAAACCTCAGAGAAATAGCGGCCAATCCTCTAAACACAGCGCTTCTTTGCCTTTTATGCGAAGAGTTTGAGGGCACACTACCCGAAAGCAGAACTCAACTGTACCTGGATATGGTTGAATGTGTTTTGAGAAGATATAGAAAAAAGAAGGGACTATCAGAAAAGATCGAAGACCTGACAAACCATTACAAACCACAATTGAATCACCTTGGAAAGGTAGCGTTGAATGGTTTACTTGACGATAAGCTGGATTTTAGTGAAAGTGAATTGAAAAACCATGCAAAAGACCTGACTGAATTTGGATTTCTGTCAGTGCCGCCTGGTGGCAGCAAATTGAGACAAACACTGCATTATGCCTTCTTACATAAAAGTTTTCAAGAATTCTTTGCCGCATTCTTCATTTGTTCTCAGATTCAAAGCAAGGAAATGAAACCTGAAGAACTAGTTTCCGATCCAAAGTATTTCGATGAACTTAAACAAATACTTTTGTTTTCGTGTGGAATTTTGGCCATGAAATGCGATGAACAAGTTGTGGCTCTTGTAGAGAGTTTAACAAATGAAGTCAACAAAAATAAAGGCCGTGGTGCAGAAATTGTATTGGAGGCGATCAACGAATGCAAAAGAGAAAAAAGTGATTTTCACTCCCATTTATCGAAGTCGTTTGGAACTGGTTTGAATCTGACCAATTTGCATTTGGGAAACAATGGTATTAGTGATGCGGGTGCTACATGTATTGCTGAGGCAATCAAAGTGAACAAGACGCTAACCAATTTGTATTTGTCTGGGAATGGTATTAGTGATGCGGGTGCTACATGTATTGCTGAGGCAATCAAAGTGAACGAGACGCTAACCAATTTGTATTTGTCTGGGAATGGTATTAGTGATGCGGGTGCTACATGTATTGCTGAGGCAATCAAAGTGAACAAGACGCTAATCAATTTGTATTTGTCTGGGATTGGTATTAGTGATGCGGGTGCTACATGTATTGCTGAGGCAATCAAAGTGAACAAGACGCTAACCAATTTGGATTTGTCTAGGAATGGCATTAGTGATGCGGGTGCTACATGTATTGCTGAGGCAATCAAAGTGAACAAGACGCTAACCAATTTGGATTTGCGAAGGAATGGTATTAGTGATGCGGGTGCTACATGTATTGCTGAGGCAATCAAAGTGAACAAGACGCTAACCAATTTGGATTTGTCTGGGAATGGTATTAGTGATGCGGGTGTTGCATGTATTGCTAAGGCAATCAAAGTGAACAAGACGCTAACCAATTTGGATTTGTCTGGGAATGGTATCAGTGATACGGGTGCTACATGTATTGCTGAGGCAATCAAAGTGAACAAGGCGCTAACCAATTTGCATTTGTCTGTGAATGGTATTAGTGATGCGAGTGCTACATGTATTGCTGAGGCAATCAAAGTGAACAAGACGCTAACCAATTTGTATTTGTCTGGGAATGGTATTAGTGACGCGGGTGCTACATGTATTACTGAGGCAATCAAAGTGAACAAGACGCTAACCAATTTGTATTTGTCTGGGAATGGTATTAGTGATGCGGGTCTTACATATATTGTTGAGTCAGTCAAAGTGAGGAGGACGCTAGCCAAGTTTGATTTGTCTTAGAATGGTATGTCTTGCCGAGGCAATTAAAGCAGGGTTTAAACAACTTTGAAGTAGAAGGGCACTGCCTTTAAAGTAGGCAGGTACCTTTGAAAATTGATGGCCGAAGGCCCGAACCTCTAGGGGGGGCCGGGGGCATGCTCCCCCGGGAAATTTTTAAAAGATAAGTCTCCCAGAAACTGCATTTTCCTGCAATCTGGAAAAGAAATCTTGCAATGATGCATACTTAATCTATTATAATAAAAAAGAATGGTACTCTGAGAGAATTTGTTTATTTCACTGTTGTTTTCGGAGCCTCTTTTTATCCTATAGTTACAAGTTAAAGGCCCATTTCCAACCTTAATGCAACTCGCGCCGCGACCCAATTTCCTGTAACACGAAATTCCCAGATCACTGAAAACCTTCTAAAATCGTCTTTCTCAAGAGCCATCCTGAACATATAGTCAACAGTTTTACGGTAAATACATTCGCCGTTCGTTATTTCACTGTTTCCTTACAGTATTTTGAATTTTGTCTTGAAGAATCCGAAGAAAAATTTTTTTAAGTGTCACGCTTGGAGCTCTTCGTACTCTGTGAAGAGTCGGCGAAAAGGACAATATTCAAATTTTTCCACTTTCTACAAGCGCTTGAGGATTCTAAATGAAGACAAAATACTTCCGATAGAAACTGTTATTTTTCAAAGAGAAATATGGAAAAATATCAGACTGCCGGACGTTTAGTTATTTGAAGACCGTGTCCGGTAGTGTCTGGTGAAAATTTTCTTAGTGTCACGCTTGGATTTCTTCGCACTCTGTGTGCAAGGTCAGCGAAACGGAGAACGTTGGCATTTTTTCACTTTTTAGAAGCGCTTGAGGATTTTAAATGAAGGTAGAATATTTTTCAATGAAAAATTAGTATATTTCAAAGAGAAATATGGAGTTGTTTGAGGACCGTGTCCAGCCGTGTCATTGAAATTTTAAGCGCTGGGATGGTTTCGTACTCTGTATACAGGGTTAGCGAGAAACATCAAGTTCGAAATTTTGGGCTGGCTGGAAGCGCTTGAGGATTGTACATAAAGGTAGAACATTTTCATATAAATATTTTTTGGATTTCGAAGAGAAATATGGAAAATTATTGTTTTTTTAGAGGGCACGGTAACGAATCTTGCAATCTGATTGGTTCTTTACCCGGTCAGTATTTTCCTATCTCTGCCCACGGGCCACGGTAACGCTTTCGTGAGTCGCCGAGTACATCCCAACTTTCGTTGTCATTTTTCATAAATATACCTCGTTTTCCGGCTGGGCAGTATTTTTAAGCAAACACGTCGGTCACTACCTCAAGCCGATAAATAACTTGTGAATCCTCTCTTTTCTCTCTATCAAATCACTTTGGTTGACAGAAAAATATTGGTTTCAGAATGAATTTGTATAAACAATAGTGTCATTACGTTGGTTGACAAGCGGCCTAAAAACCGTCTGCAATTAATTTTTATCGTTCACAAAAAGTACCCAGAAAGTTGAAACGTGAGGTATTTGGTTACAGTTCAACTGAACGATGGAACTTTCATTCATTTAATACCTGAATTTTCTCGAGCAATTTGTTCATAGTGAAAGAGCGAGCGAAGTTTTAATTTAAGTTCTACAACAAATATACGCTCCTGGTGAGTCTTTCCAATTCCGTTCAATTTAGACATTTGTACCGTAAATTGCACAACAGAAATTGAAGGAATTTTTTGAGAAAAGGCTGCATTACATTCCCTTGTGTCTCATTGGAGTGTGCCGTTCGAATTTAGTTTTTGTGAAGGAAAGATCAGAGTTAAACACGCCATTACAGCAAACAAACGGGCAAACTCTCACAACTTCAAAATAAAAAAAATTGAATTTACTCACAATTACTTTCCTCGCCGTTTACTTAATGAACAGAGGTAAATCTTCATACATGAATGAATGGTCGATGAGAGTGAATAATACTTTCCGTTAGATCATTGACTGATTTTGAAGAAAACATTGTCTTGACAGCCCTTGCCAAACTAGTTCTGTTGTTTTTCAAATTTTCCTACGCTTTTTTTTTTTCTTGCGCGCTCTCTAATTGATAGGTGTCAGATTGTGACAGATACTTGTAAAAATAATGTTTCAAAGTTTGTTTGGAAGCCTTTTAAATCACCTTTATCGTTACGGAAATGAAAATGTTTCGCTGAGGCATCTCTCTTTAATTTGCATCACCTCTATTTTAACTACCATTTACTCACTCAAAAATTGTTCAGTTTATGGAAGATCTTGCCGTATTTACGGCCCTAAATCATTCGGGTTCTTTCGGAAAGAATTTCGTCAAGTTTAAAAACAATAAATATGTTATTTACCGGCTAAGGGTCGGTCCGTATGGTGAAAAACTGTGACCTCGGTCTTGAAAATGCTGCCCTCGGCCTACGGCCTCGGGCAGAATTTTCAAGACCTCGGTCACAGTTTTTCACCTTACGGACCTCCCAGCCGGCAAATAACATATATTTATTGTTTTTTTAGAGGGCACGGTAACGAATCTTGCAATCTGATTGGTTCTTTACCCGGTCAGTATTTTCCTATCTCTGCCCACGGGCCACGGTAACACTTTCGTGAGTCGCCGAGTACATCCCAACTTTCGTTGTCATTTTTCATAAATATACCTCGTTTTCCGGCTGGGCAGTATTTTTAAGCAAACACGTCGGTTACTACCTCAAGCCGATAAATAACTTATGAATCCTCTCTTTTCTCTCAATCAAATCACTTTGGTTGACAGAAAAATATTGGTTTCAGAATGAATTTGTATAAACAATAGTGTCATTACGTTGGTTGACAAGCGGCCTAAAAACCGTCTGCAATTAATTTTAATCGTTCACAAAAAGTACCCAGAAAGTTGAAACGTGAGGCGTTTGGTTACAGTTAAACTGAACGATGGAACTTTCATTCATTTAATATCTGAATTTTCTCGAGCAATTTGTTCATAGTGAAAGAGCGAGCGAAGTTTTAATTTAAGTTCTACAACAAATATACGCTCCGTCTTTCCAATTCCGTTCAATTTGGACATTTGTACCGTAATTGCACAACAGAAATTGAAGGAATTTTTTGAGAAAAGGCCGCATTAAATTCCCTTGTGTCTCGTTGGAGTGTGCCGTTCGAATTTAGTTTTTGTGAAGGAAAGACCAGAGTTAAACACGCCATTACAGCAAACAAACGGGCAAACCCTCACAACTTCAAAATAAAAAATTTGAATTTACTCACAATTACTTTCCTCGCCGTTTACTTATTGAACAGAGGTAAATCTTCGTACATGAATGAATGATCGATGAGAGTGAATAATACTTTCCGTTAGATCATTGACTGATTTTGAAGAAAACATTGTCGTGACAGTCCTTGCCAAACTAGTACTGCTGCTTTTCAAATGTCCCTACGCTTTTTTTTCTCTTGCGCGCTCTCTAATTGACAGGTGTCAGATTGTGACAGATACTTGTAAAAATAATGTTTCAAAGTTTGTTTGGAAGCCTTTTAAATCACCTTTATCGTTACGGAAATGAAAATGTTTCGCTGAGGCATCTCTCTTAAATTTGGATCACCTCTATTTCAACTACCATTTACTCACTCAAAAATTGTTCAGTTTATGGAAGATCTTGCCGTATTTACGGCCATAAATCATTCGGGTTCTTTCGGAAAGAATTTCGTCAAGTTTAAAAACAATAAATATATTCAGTCAAAGCAGTTGGCGTACTCTTGAAATTTACTGACCCACCCCCTGTTGGTTTGTCTTTGATTTCCAAAGTAGGCTACCGTTGGGAAAAAATGTCATCAGTGACAATTTGCCGACTGAATCCGATTTGACTTGAGTATAATTTTGCGAAACCGGACGGCAAAATCCCCAAGGCCAGACAACAAAAGAATTATTGTCTTAAAAAATTTAAACTAAAACAATAGGCAAAGTCTGATATGTGAATTGTGCTGAACTGATTAAAGAATTCTGATGACCTCTCCACATTTTGAAAGTCGTTTAAAGCCACGCACCTTGTAATCAAAGTACAGTCGAGCCGTTTGCAGTAACCTGTGCAACGTTTTCGAAACTTTGTTTTCAAAGATGTGCTGTGTGTTGAAACATCTGTTTCATTCCAATAGAGAAAGTGTACTACGCCATTATTTTGAGACTTTTGTTACCGAAGCAATTCCATTGACGTGCGATATTAAGGAAACAGGATGGAACAATTTTGCTTAGATACTAAGGATTTGGTCAAGATCATACTGAAATGCCTTTGATGAAAGATGGAGGAAACAAGTTACATAGGTTAAGTAAGAGAATAGTGTACTAAAATTAGGATCTTGGAAGGGTTAGAAATGCTGCCGACTAGTGTTACAGCTTGCATATTTAGCCAACTTAACTCCCATGTTAGTCAAACACTACATTGAATCACCCTTTTCAGGAATATTTCTATGCTCTTTGGTTTCGTTCCTCTGGCTATTGGCATCTTGGATGACTCAGAAAATATAACCATGCAGCCAGAGAGACAACTTAAATATAATGTGAAGTAGGCTTGAATTCATTTACTAATTTATGAAGAGCTTTTGAAAATCGCGCTCTAGTGTTACACTACCCTCCGTGGGAACTTAATTTCGCGAAAATGGAACAGATATGTATTTTGCAGGAATTTGATTTTGATTTTTGCGGTTTGGCCAAAAATGTGTATTAAGTGCCGCTCTACGTAGGTTTTTTATTTGGGGGGGGGTTGGGTCGGGGTATTTTAGAAACGTTTTGCTAAAAAAGTCGTAGCCTTCCCACTTCCCAGAATGGATTAATGCATGACCCTTCACAAATACCTACACAGAACATCTGACCCTCCCCCCCCCCCCCCACCACCTCCTCCAAGACAAAAATAACCGAAAGTGAAAATAACTAACCGGAAGTGTTACTCACACAGCCGCGTCTGCGCACAAAGCAGTTAATTAGATGGCGTGTGATTGCACGGTGAAAACTTGAAAATGGGCAGGGATGTACAAGGAATAGAAAGAGGGAAGTGCGCTTGTGGTGAATGCGAGGATTTCATGAGGTCAGATGGAGCAACTGGCTATTGTGGCTGTTTGCCGACTCGAAAGACCTAGGGTGGTTCACGTACCCAAAAGGCGAATATGCTGAATTCTCAAACAGTATGCTGCCAAAATTCTACTTGTCCTTTTGGACCACTTGTCACTACGAGGAACACTTTCGCCACTGTTTCGTGACTGAAAGAAAGCCCCAGTGGGAAGTTCGCGAGGCTTTGAAAGCAATATATCACAAATTGGCTTTTGTGACTTCTGATAATCCAGCGGATGCCGGGAGATTCATGAGGAAAATTTTAGCGCAAAACGCCATGACGCTACCAAGATTAAGAACAACATTGATAAACTTTCGAAGCTGAGGTCAAAATCGATGAGCTGAATGAGACCTCATCACTTTCCGAGGTTGAAACTGACTCGCAAAGTGATGTAGTAGATCGAGTTGTCGGTTGAAGCTCGAGTAGCTTAAGTGACAAATCGTCACCGGAGACTGATTTTATACCAGAACCGGCCCACGCGGAAACATTACCGCCGTCAAAATATGGACGAAAGCGGGCACGGGTCGAGAGAGACGATTGTGTTAGTGGGGAGAAGATAGTTTTTTGATATAATATTTCGACACCTGTAAATTATTTAATTAATCTTGACTGGTAGCCTTGCTTGTATATACAAGTGTTAGGTTTCTACACACGTCGCGAGTTTGTTAACAAATAAGAGTCAATTAAGTGACGTGGAGTAATTTTTTCCTTGCCAAAAAAAAATGTGATCCTCCCCCAGTTGCGAATAAAACAGGTTTGACCCTCCCCAACTTGTAAAAAATTTACTGGTGACCCTCCCCTCCGAAGGCCCCTCCCCCCCCCCCCCCCAATAAAAAACGTACCTTCCCTAAGAGCGGTCCTCTCGATTTCGCATCGGAAAAAAGTTTTCTTTTATTTTTTGCCCATCAAAAGGGTTTAGGACATATGCCTCAGAAATAGTTAAGTTGTTCTCCAATTCTTTTTTTTTGCGTCGCCACAATATGGAAACTTAAGCTGAGATATCTTTCATACCAGCGTGATCAGAGGAGACCCTTCTCTTCGACCTTAATTTGCATATCAAAAATTCACTACTTTGTAAGAAAGAATTCTCAAAATGCAGGCGTTAATCAGGCTGAAAAAGCGTCTCAGTGCATAGTTTATACACCAATGAGATCACGGATTGCCTCAAACCCGCGGGTATATCTCTAGCTTCCATCCACCAACTTCTTAAAAACAACGCAAATCCATGTGTTTGCTCAATTGCGCTCGTGTCAAAGATCATTTGCATGATTCTGAAAATTGACCAAGATCTCCTTTTGACCGTTCATACTTTGTTCGTTTATCTTCTACGTTGAGGATTTTAGGTTTTCATAGCAACTGAATAGAGATTAGATGCCGAGTTGTCCTAAAACGTTGCGTAAACGTAATCGGTCGTAACGCTTGCGCGCTTGCGTGACTTACAAATTTGGCAAAGGTGATCGGAGGGCGCTTTCTCGATAATTTACGTTAAATTATCAGGTCACGAACTACGCACAGTGCGGAGAAGATCGAAATTAAAGGATAAAATTTGGCACTCTGGTTATAATAAACATATCGCGTTGCTTAAAAGGTCACAAAATCAAGTTAAAATAGGTTACAGCGTTTATATTTACAAAACAACAAGCATCCAATCTGAAATAATTCTTGCAGTTTCTCCCGAGATTTAGTACACGGAACCCGATGAACTAGCCCTCCTTTCCGCAAATTTGTTTCCGTTTTGGACCACAACGGTTTTGAGCAACAAACTCGACATTTCCTTGCGACCATCAAAATCAATTGGACAAACCCAGTTTGATGTGTTGCGTGACGTGATTGTGCAAACTCATCTCTTTGTCATACGACCTGTTTCGCGGGTTCTACAAGCTGGAACCAAAATTAGTTAATGTAACGAATTAGAAGTGAAAGTTATTAAAATGGACTGAATAATTTTACATTTTAATGAGAATTTTATCTTTTAAAATGTGTACTTGACTCATGGAAAGCAAAGATTGGAGTGGCTTTGGGTATTTCAGCCCTGATTTTGAAAACCTAAAACAGTTATTGGTATGTTCTAAACATCAGAACACCTAAGAGGACACTGGAAATTTAGTAAGAGTATTTTTTAGCATCCAGAGCAAAAAGAAGAATGTGAGGCAGTGAAAGGAGACTGAGTTTTCAACGCCATTTGTCGAAAAAGCTGCTGCCAGCTTGCTATTAAACTCACTAAAATTTACGTGGAAGGCATGAACTTTCTTTTGTAGCGAAACTCGTAGATTTTAAAACTTTGAAGCGACGTACGATGAATTCTGAAACTGTACTTTGAGTCCACTGGCAAACTATGCCCGCTAATCTCATGAGCAGATCAAGCGCTGACGAAATTTGACAGTTTTGAAATTTTAAGCGGATGCAAAAATCGAGCCAAAAATTCGTCATGACACAATTTGTCCTTTGATTTTGTCAAGAGAATTCTAGTTTTGTCTGCTGGTGCAGATAGCCCAGATAGGCACTTACGAATCAATTTTTAGTTAAATAACAGCCTTCACTCTCGAGAAATTGCAAATATGTTACCCATGCAGGGTTCTCCCTGGTTTTCAGCACAACAGGTAAGGGGCCTTTTCAAACCAGTAGAGCACATTTGCAGCTTCAGGTGGCTGGTCATTCTCAACTTTGTCGTTTCCTAAAGGTTACAGTACATCGCGCCTATCAAACATTCTCCATCGAAAAATTCATAATATGAACGATACACCTTTAGGTTCAGAGGTTGAACAAAAAAAGTAAAATTTTGTTTAAAAGCATTATATTTGACTATGCCCTCTCCAAACTGCTTATAACGTAAACTGGTCTTCCTTCGATTTCGGGTGATATCACTGGCGTTACTTATATGGCATATCGCTGGAAAATCAGCGGTGTCGGTTACGAATCGCATCGCTATGAAATCGAATCACATCGAATAGCAGAATTCGTGTTCTAAGGTTGTTCTAGCGTTGGCTAGTTTGTCTCATTTACAAAGCTAAAGAAGCTAATAAGAGTTAGCATCAGAATTATCGAATGGTTGACAACCAGCTGAACACAGAAACCAAAACGGCTGATGGGCCTCTCGTCTCAATAAACCAACTTAAGCTCGCCTGAAACGCTTCGTGCGTGACCTTGCTTCCTTTGCGGATGTAAACCGTCATAATCAAGGAAGTCTAACACCTTATCTAGAAATATTATCAAATATTTCAGTTACGAATGATTGTGCTAAAAACTTAAAATCTTTGCATAATTATCGTTATTGAGCTGACCTTGACTTGTTCGTGTCACATTATCGAGTGGAAACTAATTTACGGCGTTCACCTCAAAAGTAATGAAGCAGATTCCCTCTGTATGCAGTAGTTTTAGTTGAAATTTATTTCTGAGAAGTGGGAAAAATAATTATTATTTGCTCACTTCATTGAATTAAGCTCAAAGAGGTTCATACGAGGTAACCAAAGCATTGGTAAGAATATTAATATTGTTATGAAGTCTTTAGTTTCTTCAGCATTATTTAGTCATTTGTTTATATTTAGCATGTGCATTTGTAGTTACTATATGAATTCAAAGCCCGAGGTTATTTAGGAGTAAGCTGCCACGATGAGTTCCCAAGTGATTAATATTTGTGACTGTCTTGTCTAACTTCCGGTAGTAGACGTACTTAATTTGTCTTCTGAACTTGTTATGAACTCACGCGAAAGGTCTTATTTTGGTTTATGCAGTCGAAGATTGATTCAGTTGTTCGGAAAAATTAACTACGTCGTTGTTCATTCATTCTCACAGTTGACCAGCAAGTCACAGTCAGTCGACCAGCAAGCCCACTCCTGCCTAACGATAGCGGATATATATTCATATAGTTTAGATTTTACTTAGTATTTAGTGAGAATTAAGAGAAAGAGTCAGTAATAGAACAGAGTTAAAGTCAGACAACAAGAGTTACCCAGATTGAAGTAAGATTGATATGTATGAAGAATGGTATATTTATGAACCGAGAAATCAAAGAAGACTGAGTAAAGACATGACAAGAATCCTAGGCCCCTTTCGTAAAAGAGTGTTGCAGCTAGTTTCCCCGTCATTGTGACCCAACAATATCTAACCCAGTTTTTAAAAAGGGACTATTGAAATTTGATATATGGTATACACCTGAAAGATGAAAACCGTATTATAAGAAAGTATCAGAGGAAGTTTGGGCTATTTAAACTTTAAAATTCCATCCATTGGCCGCAGACACAAACCTCTCCAGAAACTCAACAACCTATCAAACTCCATTCAAGTGTATATGACGCAAAAATTTTTTCCACAGATTTTGGCAGTTCAATATGTATGATAAGCTGTGAGACAGTTAAAAAATTATAATTTTTTCTCTGACCGCTTTTCTTCATGCAAAACTTGCTCGATTTCTAAATAAAACTGTCTCAGGAGACTGGGGATGAGAAACAAGGTTATGACGTCACGTTGTTTGATCGCTTGATCAGTGAACAAAGTAATTTACGACGAAACCACGCGTACTTGTCAAATCCGTCGCCTTCCGCTATGTCTGTTTCCACGACATACAGTGATTCCGAGGTCAGTAATGAATCGTGTGACTCCTCTAGGAGTCTCGATCGGGAGCAGAATGACAGTTCTGATGGCGAAACCAGAGTTACCGATGGTGTTATCATCCCATATGAAGATGAGCCGCTTGCGGATTGTGGCGAAGAAGTAAGCCCGAACGCAAATGAAGAAGAAACAGATATTGATGGACTTACCCCGTCGACTTTGAAGTCTAGATTTGAAGGAAATGTGGGTGTGGATTGATGGTAAGTTGAAAGATTTACCGTTATTCCTTTTGAACATAAGCAGGGCTG
The DNA here is from genome assembly GCF_964200805.1 of Pocillopora damicornis. NCBI lineage: Eukaryota > Metazoa > Cnidaria > Anthozoa > Scleractinia > Pocilloporidae > Pocillopora > Pocillopora damicornis. Next base: position 9,343,209 of record NC_142675.1, read on the forward strand.
ATATGCGCTCCTGCGTTGCTAAGTTTGTCCGATAATTTTTCCTTTACCTCTTCTAGGTGTGAATGCGAGCAGTGTAATACTGAAATATTAGTCGGTGCCCTCGAGTTTCGATGTTGCAGAGAAGTCACTAATTCATCCGCGAAATTGATGTTTGATGGTTCGATCGAACGAATCAATTGCATCACCAAACATGAAGACTTTAACACCATTACGAACCGCGCCGTTCTTCTGCAAGTCGCTCCTCTCCTTAGACGCCAAGATTGAGGAACCTATCGTCGCCGCAGTGGAGGGTCAGAAGACGAGTAAGGTTTTTTCCTTTTAAATTGGTAGTTCTATGTCATTCTTGTTTTTTTGCCTGACCTAATAATCAGGATACTTGTGGTTTTATATTAATTTTTTAATTCTACAGTCATAAAAAACGAGTCTCCTGTCATTCAGTTAGGAATGAAGGTCCAGTAATTACTAGAACTGTAGATGTCTTCATTTCTCACTTACATATGCTTACATATGGGTTCATCAGAGCCGTTGCATATAGATGGACAACAAGGCGGCTTTGTGGGTACATAGGCTGGGAAAACAGACGACCTCTCCCAGCTTGTGTTTATCACAGTGCAAGGAACACACGAGAACACAGGGGATATGCTAATGTCCAGGATGGAGAGGAGCATTGAACTCTTGTAAATGTACTTCATTGGTCCATGAAAAAAAAATTATGATAAAAAAATACTCCCGGTTTAGTTTCATTTGCGTGGGCCATGTCATCTTGTATACACTTCAAAAAATAGTAATAAAGACCACGAGAAAGCAGATATGGATAACAAACTGCGAGTCACTTTATTTGCCACTTTTCTTCTTGTGACAGTGAGATGGCCTTTTGCTTTTGCAGATGCGTCTAGAAGTGGATTGACTACTGCTTTGTTGACTGTTGCCATCAGCTTTTTGTGAAGTTTGTTCTGATTCTATAGGATAACAATGGCGATATAGTATGTGAGTGCATCGTTAAAGTGTAGGTGTGTAACTTTGTATGCCCAATGACAAATGGTGTTTAATCCAGACTGCATACAAATGTACTTCATTCTCACTTGTCTTGAGTTGGGAATAAAAAATTCACATTTAATAACAAAGCTCATCTACAGGCATTCCCAACTTCGAGTAGAGAGTAGCATATCCACAGGTGGATAAATAAGCAGCCCCCCGCAGACAGGTGGAAAAAATGAAATAATTCACACTTGCTAAAATTTCATTGTAATATTACATTCATTTCATGTTAAATTTGGATAGTTGAAATGAATAGATTGATAAAGCTATTAACTGACCAGGTGGAAATAATGTTGTTTTCTTCAATGCCTTTTTTGCCTTATATGCCTTTATAGCTTCCTCCTTGCTCAATCTTTCTGAAAACTGCTGATTTAGGGGCTCAGGTGTTCTTGATGCATACTTCTTAATTACTTCCTCCCTCTATTCTTTTGGAAAATTGAAGAGTAGTTTCTTCAAACCATCAACAGAACCTGAAAAAAAAAACAACAAAAAATACATATATTATAATATACAAAAAGGTATGTAAACAGTTCAGGTTCAGGGTCCAAACAAGAAATAATACTCTTTTAAAGGGTATCGGGGTTTTACCAGAGAATATGGCAAGTAAAGCAAAGTATTAAAACATCATTCATGTTGTTTTCTTATAAATAAGAGTTAATCTACTGTAATCATATTTATTCTTACCATAGATGGGTGAGCATGCCACCTCTCGCACAACTTCCTCTCCCATATATTTAAACGGTCGGTGCATAACAGTGAGAATAAACAAAACGATATCAATTTGCATCTTACCGAGTTGAATCTGTTGTATGAAAAACTAAAGTTCTACTACCAAAAAATAGAGTTACATCTAAGAGTCAAAAAAGGCATTTAGGAAGAACTCAAACAAAAGGAAAGCAGAGGGAAAGAGAGGAGGCATGGAGATCTGACTCGGATATTTCATCATTAGATATCATTACTGTTGTCTGTGATGTTTCCTTTACTCCGCGTCCAAGGACGCTTACATCCTTGCGAAGATTTGTAAGAGAAATTATACCTTGGACAAATTTGCGGGAAAACAACAGGCGTTAATGTTCCTGAAAATGTTTTCGAGATGTTGTGAATCTAATGTTATGGCAATTACTTATAACTGCATGCATGCGTGACTTGTGGGTGCGACAAGGACTGATTCACGGTATGTTGTTACGTAGTATTGGATCATTTCTACGTTGCAATGATACTTTGGTACACTCTGGCTCTAGTAAAAGAAATGTAAGAAAAACTTTAACTTTTATTTTAGCCTTAAACTACACCCTTTATAGCTACTTTACTTAGTTCTGTCATTGCCCAACTAAAGCTGGAGTTTTATACGCTTATGATCAAACTGTACATTGAAAGCTTGTTTATTATGTGGTCATCACTTGCAACCAGTGATATTTTGAGACTGAAGTATTCGTCCATTATGAAGCACTTTAAAGAGGTAAAAGTAAAACTTTTGTCTCTCTGATTCAATCGGACTAATGCACGTATATTTGCTCTGAAAACGGGTTTATATACAGAAGAAATTTCCTCGTTGCTGCTTTTATTTTGGCCGTCGCTGTCTCGATCTGTCGTTAACTGGCCTCGCTCTGAGTCTCTTGGTTTGTCATCAATTTTAAGTTGCTTGAGTAGTTCATAAAAACTCTTACAGCTTATTTGAAACAAAGCTGGTAGAAAAGTTTGCGAGGTATTTGCGTTTTGATCGTGAACACAACTGGATTGAAGTTTTCGTATTCAACTTCCCCGCAAAGATGTTTGTTTTGAGATTATTACATCAGTAAAAGTTTAACTTTGTTTTCAGCAAGTGAAATCGTTTATGTGTTACCGTTACGGACAAACGAAATTTCTTTCTTAGTTACAGGACTGTAATCATTTGAGTATTTTTTTAAGTTGGTCAGCCATGAATGGCTTTGTGGTTATTTAGCTGTCTTTCGCGATTGATGTTGGATAAAATTAGGAAGCTTTTGTTTATATACTGATTTCATGTTCGAAATAGCTCAGTTCTACTCGGACAGTGGCGAGAAAATCTTCTTAACGGCTATCCTATGATCTACAGTAGCGATAGCTCCATGCTGATGCAGGAAGACCTAAATATTTTTGAGAAGGTTATGTAAACGAAACTGAAGATAAAACTTTGCATTTTCCGATCTTCGATGAAATCTTTGTATATGAAAGTTATGAATTCCTTTTCAAACAAAAGGTTTTCTCCTCTAACTCTTGATTCGTCGTAGGTTTCGAAATCTTCATCAGTTACCTTGAATGTTTTGCTTTTGGGTACACGATAGAGAACGCATTTTTTCGGAAATGAGCCGAATTATATTTAAAAATAGCATTCTGACATATAGTTAAAAAACTTATCATAAACGGGAAGGATACAACAAAGTAAATTATTGGAAAGATATAAAAGTATAAGATAGAAAATAATCAAGTAAAATATAGACATGGACTGCAAATGAACTACTTCAAGGATTCATGCTAGAACTTTGTTATGCAAAAACCGTAAAAAGTTATTTTCCTCTTACTCTTGAGTGGTTCTGCCCAGGTGATCACAAGAAAATGACCTCCAGTAGATACTAATCTTCTTGGATACCAAACAAAACTTAACGATAAAAATATCTGGCTTGAAAAATTGGATCCCTTCGTGAGAAACGGCTACTTTCCCTGTGAAATCAGTTTCCACTTTTAGTCATGCGTTCGGTGGTAGGACTTTAATTGTTTATACAACAGAGTTTACTCGGTGAGATGTAAATTGTTATTTTTTTATTTATTCTCGCTGTTATGCACCAGGTTTTAAGGAAGAACCCAAACAAAAGGAAAGAAGAAGGAAAGAATTATAAAAAAGGAGGCATAGAGATCTGACTCAGGTATTTCTTTACTGGATATCATTATTTTTGTCTGTGATGTTTTCCGTACTCCGTGTCCATGGTTACTTACGTTCTTGGAAAGATTTGCAAGAGACATTATACCTTTTGCGGAATAACACCGGCCGTGAGTGTTCCACAATCTGTTTTCGAGATGTTATAAAGCTTTTATTATGGATTATGGATGAGATTAGTACATCAGTAAAAGCTTTTAAGAGAGGATGTCAGCATCCATCGAACAAATTTGAAATATTGTGGCAAGTCGCCCAAAATTCGTTTTCTCACCTACTTTCATATTTTGTAGCCCAATATGTCCTAATAATTGTGATGTAGTTTTTTTGTGAAAATATATTTTAGTTTTCGAGAAATGACTTTTTTCATTCGACCGCTCAATTATGCAAATTTTCACCGTGAATATTACTTGAGTTGTGCGACCTAATGTAACGAATGTACTAGACCTACGGTATTTCTGTGAACACAATCCTTTGTTTTATCATCTAAACTTGGTCCCCTGTCGTTATTGAAGCTGGCAAAGAAACATTTATTTTTTGGTGAATATTTTTGTCCGACATACTTTTCCTATGTCGAAAAGTAGCATCAAAACAAAGACCGTTTTAACAATGACCGATATGACAGAATCTATTGAGCTTCAAGCTTTTAAAAGACCAAATGATGGTTATTGTAAGATAGCATATTTTTATTTCATTTTAGCTTTTTTTTCTCGAAGATATTAGCTCTACAGCTACACTGAACTTACTTAAATAAAGTATATGTATGTATGAATGTATGTATGTATAAAGTTACTGTAAAAATTTCCTTGTGTATTTGTGTTGTTCTATCTTGAGACGAACTCAAAGTCCGGCATAATTTACTTGATAGCAACTATGAAATATACATGGTGCGCCAACTTTAATTAGCATAACTCACTACAATTTGCAAAAAAGTCTAACATAACACTCTTACCTTGATTATTTATGATTTTATTAGCCGTTTCGATTATTATATTACGCCTGGGTATTACTTTTTGACAAGAGCCCAGGTTTTGCGTAGTGTTTTCCCCTCCCTCATTTATATCATAAGCTAGTCACGCAATAATTGACACCGACACAAGTGAATATTTACCATGTATAAAGATTTTTGTTTACGTTGAATTTAAAATATTAAAATATGTGCTTTCTTCACTAATCCTTGTTTCAGTGGCAGCGAAGCAGTTAAAAGCGGGTTGTTGCTTCAACGCTACTGAATTTTTTAGTATTCAGACAGGCGAGCAAAGCGTGATGCTCTGGGAATAAAAACTTTCAGGGGCCTTTTACATAATATCCGAATGAGTTTTGGACAAGAACGAGTTCATACCGGTTGCCACATAATAACTAGCCTAAAATTTATTCGAAACGAGTCATTTCTGAGTGAGTTTATTGGGGTTTCGTTACAGAACGAAACACTCATTCTGGACGACCTTTTCTACCTGTATAATGTAAACGCGGCACGGCTCTCATATTTGTATGAATCCTCTGTAGGAGCGAGGGAAGCATTGAAAAAGACAGAAAAGGACATAAACACTTATTTTTACAGGCTAATTGTTGCCACTCCCACACGGATAAGACTTAAATACCTTTTATAATGTTATAGCGGTCGTTTTCGAAATTCCAGGCGCGCACCCCTGCCCTCTTTTGTAAAGGGTCCTCCGGGGGTGTTGATACGTGCAGCACTCTTGACATTTGGCAAGGACAAATTCTGATGTGATTTTTGGCGAAGAGAGACAAGTTTTGTCAGCGTCTAGTTGCTAGTGCGGAAGGACCCTTTACCATCGTGTACATAATTACGCGTCCCCCCAGACGGCGGAGAGCCAACAAAGTGTTCAGACATTAGTTCAGAAAATTCCGCCTCTGTCTGAGTTTTTGGTAGCCTATTGACCAATTCCCAATCGAAACTTGAGTCTGATGTCACGCGTAATTTTGCTCACGGTGGTAAGTAGCCTACTTACCGAAGCCAGATTGTTCGAATTTTCCAGACATCTTGAGTACTATCTGTGATACACGCTTGCCAATTCCCCTATCAACTTTTGGAATCGACTTAACCCTACCTTTACCATGGCCGAACATTTCTTTTGGCACCCTACATCTGCTATTGGAACCACGATTCCACCCAACACCGAGATTTGATCTGTGAGTGGGGCAATTTGTAAAATCATCGATATCTTTTGGCGTCTCGAAGATGCCGGCACGCGACAAAACAAGACCAACTTCATATTCTGGATCTGAAAACTTGCAACTCTGCACGTGACTTGAAATGTCTTTTTAACAATCACGCAAGGGAACGACTTGGTCTTCTCGATAACTTAACCCACAAGTTCCACCAGCGAACGATTTAACTAAACAGCAAATCTCCATGTTAGCATGTAAGATGAGATGCCTAAAAAACAGATCAGTTAGCTAAATCAGTATGTAACTTGTCAATCAAATTGACTATTGTAACCATACTTTGACTTCAGCCGGCAAAGGAATCATTAATGGATCTGGACATTTTAGTTTTCTGAATGCAGTAATTCCTGAAAGGTTTTTCTAAATGTCAGGCAATGAGGAAAAAAACCCATCTCTTGGTGTTTTGGAGGTTGATTCATCTTTGAATTTCTGTGTCACGCTTGTCACGCAACTGATATAATAAGATAGAGAAGATCTATAAACTGGAACTCAAATCTGGCTAGAATGTGGTAGAGCATAATTAACGTGATCATCGAAACAGCTTATAAAATCATAAATAAACAAGGTAAGAGTGTTATGTTAGACTTTTTTTGCAAATTGTAGTGATTTATGCCAATTAACGGTGGCGACAAGTTGGCGCACCATGTACATTTCATAGTCGCTATCAAGTAAATTTTGCCGGACTTTGAGTTCGTCTCAAGATAGAACAACAAAAATAACCAAGGAAATATTTACAGTAACTTTACAACCATCATTTGGTCATTTAAAACCTTGAAGCTCAATAGATTCTGTCATATCGGTCATTGTTAAAACTGTCTTTGTTTTGATGCTACTTTTCGACATAGGAAAAGTATGCCGGTGTCCCAGCGGATTTGGACCCCCCTCCGCAGATTTGGACCCCCCCAACAAAACTGAGTGAAAACATCATCCTTAACGTTCTAGTAAAAATGGATGATAATTTACGTTCCAGTGCTTACTAAAGTATGTTTTTAATTCAAAACACGCGTATCGTTAATCCATACGAACTGGCATCCCGTCGGATGTTTCTTCTAACCAAGGGAAAATGGGCAAGAATTTAGTTTATCACATAAACTGCGGTGTTATACTGAAGAAATGTAAAATGGTGTCCGTGTTTACATAGCCTGATTTAAACACGCGGGAGATTGGGAGAACACGAGATAAGGCTGGTTTTCCGGCTTCACTGCAAAGTTGTTTGTTTTGAGATTATTACATCAGTAAAAGTTTAACTTTGTTTTTAGCAAGTGAAGTCGTTGATGTGTTACCTTTACCATCAAACTAAATTCCTTTCTAAGCCATAGGAATCTAATCATTTGAGTCTTTTTTATTCTTATTGAATTTCTTTGAATCATTTCGCAACAAGAAAAAGTTTTGGAAAGTTTGTAAGTCAGTCAGCCATTAATGGCTTTATGGTTATTCATCTGACTTTCGCGACTGTATATGATAAAATTAGGAAGCTTTTACTTATATGCTGATTTCATGCTTCGAAATAGTTCAGTTTAACTCTTACAGTGGCGAGAAAATTTTCTCCTGTGATGTACATTAAGGACAGGTCCATGCTAATGCAGGAGACCGTAAATAGTTTTGAGGAGGTTATGCAAACTAAACTGAAATGCCGCGCCAACTGACCCTAAAAGTGAAGGATACAACAAAATAAACTTTCAAAAAGATGGAAAAACATAGGAGAGAAAATAATCAACTAAAATATAGACATAGATTGCAGATAAACTACCTCAAGGATTCATCTTTGAGTTGATGATATGCAAACTCCTGTGAAGTTATTTTTCTGTGGTTCTGCTCAGATGATCATGAAAGCTCTGACTCTGGTAAATAAAATGTAAGGACATTTAATTTATTATTCGAACCTTAAATATCACCTTGTACAGCTACTTCTCTTAGCGCTGTCATTGTCCAACTAAACATGGAGTTTTATATGCTTATGCTCATACTGTCAATTCAAAGCTTGTTTATTATGTGATCATCACTTGCAACCAGTGATATTTTGAGATTGATTTAGGCTTCTACGTACAACATATAGAGAACTTTCTCAGTTTCCATCAGACGGATGAACTTATGCTTGCTTTGAAAATATGCACATATATATCGCAGAAATTTCCTCGTGACTAACGACCTGTTGTCTATTGATGAGCAAACAGAAAAAAGGGTCGCTCTATTTTTGATACCACACATATTGACTGAGTAGTTCATAAAAAACTTTCATAGTTCATTTAAAACAATAGTGGACAAAGAACTTGAGAGGCATTTGAGTTGTGATCGTGAATACAACTGGATCAAGATCTCCGTTTTCAACTTCCCCGCCGAGTTGTTCATTTTGAGACCACTGGATCAGTAAACGTTTTACTATGTCTTCAGCAAGAGAACTCGTTCATTTGGAACCTACGAAGCGAAAATGAAAGTAAGATTTTCTATGTCTCAATCTTGACACAATCTTTGCGTATCGCAATAAAGACTTGTTTTTCAAAAAGATATTTTCTCGTAGTCCTGGTTCATCGTAGGATTTATAGTATTCGTTATTTATCTTTATTCTGGTGCTTTTGAGAACTCAACAAATAGCGCATTTTGTCGGCAATCAGCCGCATCATATTTGAAGAAGCAGTATAGCAAAGTTTTGAAACATGCCGTGCCTAATCATCCTAAACTTGTCGGATTCAACAAGATATATTTGATAAGAAAGCTGGTAAAGTACAAGAGAGACAATAATCAACTAAAATATTGACATGAGGTAAAGATGAAATGCATGAAGGATTAATCTTGGAGCTTTACGATATGCAAAAACTGTGATGTTCTCATTTTTGTTAGCTTTGTGTGGTTCTGCCCAAATGGTCATGCAAAAATACTTTCCACAGTGCTGATCGTCTAAAATGCTAAATACAGTTCAACTTTAAAAATATCTGGTTTGAAAAACAGGATCCTTTGGCGAGAAATGGCTAATTTTTCAAGCGAAAATAATTTTCTGCTTTAAGTCGTACATTCAGTAGGAAGACTTAAATTGTACATACACCACAGTTAAATAAGTCCGATTCAAATTTTTATTGCTTCATTTATTCTCACTGTTACGCACCAACCGCTGTTTGGAAAAGAAAAGATCCTGAAAAACTTCTGTCTGATTGTACACAGTTTGCTGGTTTCAGGAAAATTTTGACAGGTGTGACTCACATACAAGTAATAGTGGAGTTATTCACTCCGTAACTTTAACTTTAACTTCAACAACCCGTTGTTGACTTACGGTATTTCTCTAGCGTAAATGCGTATGATTACGTAAATTTTAACACAAGCCTTTGAAAATAAGCGTATGATGAAGATATACTTCATAAATAAGCTACTTTTTTTCTTTTTTCAGGACGATTGTGTAGCCTCTTCACGAGCTCCGGGTGTAATTATTTCGTTTGAAACACCGTTCACGAGAAGATCATGTGAGGGGTAAGTAGATCTATGAATTATGAATCGATGCGCACTAAAAGGTCACTTTATTTGAATTTCATACTTAAGTAAGGGTCTGTTTTGTACTCAGACCAGCTGTTTTACTTCTAGCAGTCTTTACTGATCTAGATTAGGGGGACAGGAAAATGCTTTTGTGAAGACTGGAACACGTAATGCGTATCAGTCAAGGCGGAAGTTACTATTTTCGTGGGCGACAGGAAACTGAAAGCGAAACCCTTTCCTCACAGTTCGATTTCCGTTGCTAGAGAATGACTTGCCTTCTCTAATTCAATAACACGTTTTCCGAGAACTTGAGTTAGGCATTATTTATCGATGATATTTTTTCAGCAAAATTATTGTGCGTTTCAATTCAATCTGATAAGCCATATATTATTTGACCACAAGCAATGTTTGGGACAAATCATTCAGTCTTTATATGATTAACTAATTTTCCACAAAATCTGATTATAATATTTAATGCATATGAGCCGATAAATCCAATTAGTGCTAAAACATAATATTAACAGAGAGGCTTTCCTATACAGAAAACCCAAAAGATAGGGAAGATTTCCATAACAAATAGCCATTGAGGGTGAGATGGGAAGAAAATGGCAAATGAGGTTCAGTGTGCACTAAAGAGGCTATTGAGCATTTGAACTCTAATCTCAAAGCGATCTCTCTAAGTGCCTTAGCATATAGCTTTGCTTTACTAGTAATAGGAACCTCTTACTAGACTGCTCATGTGAAATTATGCAACAGTCAATTCGAAGCTAAGTTTCCAGAAAAACTATCAACGTTTTCCTAAGCAATTTGTCGAATGACCTATTTACATATCAGACTTCCTCAGTTCCCAGTTCAACCTGCTGTGTTCTAAAAATAGCAAACACATGCAGTATCCATGAATTGAAATATCTGAAGGTTTTACCATTATAGGATTCCTCTTATAGGTTCAATTATTTCCCAACAACCCCTTTTTAGCATGATCAAGCGAAACAGCCTTATGTCGTGTATGTCTTTCAGATTGTTCCAAAGCTTTCTTCAGTTCATTACACTGTTCAATAGCAACAATTACAGCCTTAACCCTTTAACTCCCAGATCCAATTTTCAATTTTCCTTTCTGTCAGTCGAACAGTTCTTATTAATAATGTTAGTTCGTAGAACTTAGTGTAAATCACTGCGTTATATTCATCTTTCTTTAAGCTTGTAAAAGATATCTGGGAGAAAAGTATGGAAAATAATGGTGATTCTAAGCTACCTACCTTCCAATTCAACTTTAAAAATATCTGGTTTGAAAAACAAGATCCTTTTGCGAGAAATGGCTAATTCTCGTGTGACTTTAACAGGCAACAATCAGTTTTTGCTTCAAGTCATACATTCAGTAGCAAGAATCAAATTGTTAATACACCAGAGTTAATTCAGTCCGATGCAAATTTTTATCGCTTCATTTATTCTCACTGTTACGTAACTACCGTTGTTTGGAAAAAAAAAGATCCTGACAACTTCTCTTTGATTATACATAGTTTGCTAATTTCAGTAAATATCGACAAATGGACCGGACTCACATACACATATTATCTGTAGATCGTGTCTACTATTGCATATTTTAACCACGTGCACCTCTGCTGCAGACGTAACTTATCAGTCTGGCAATCAATCCTTAATGATATATTGTAAAGAATGAAGAAAGTTAGAAAATACTGATTCTTTATAGTACGCTTCTCACACCATTTTACGGTTCGATATTGATTGTGCCGTGTCTCTTTTTCAGAAATTATGACATCATCCCCTTCTTACACGCCACCTCTTAAAAGAAGAAAATTCAACTCAAGGTTTGTAGTCGTCCAGTTTGCACACGTGACCTATGACGTCCCTTTGTTCAATCTGTGTACATGGATTCCCAGTTGAATTTCCACGTGATCAAAGTTCTACTCTGTATGCGATCTTGCGATAGGGAACTTGAAATTGTTTTCAAAGGCAAAGAGTTTTCTAATTGTGTGTGATGTTGGCAGAATAGCGTTGGTATGTTGAGGGCCTAAATGTAATAACTGTCATAAATATAATAATATTTGGTCCTAAATGCAATAAGCCTCTAATTAAATTGCTTAACTGCGCTAGTGCATTGTTGTTCTAGCGGACATTCACATTGATTCTCAAAGCTGGCAAAACAATGAGTACGGTGACCAATACCTCTCTTTATATTATTGGCTCAGACTCTTTAGTGCAACAGATTCTGATGATATACTTATATGCAATTTCAAGGAAAAGGAAGTCCACTGACCTTTACGTCAGAAAAATCCCGGGCTTGGGGGAAAAAATGAAAAAAGAAAGCTCAACAGTGTCCACTTATAGTTATGAGGTACATGAACTGATTACCGAGGTGGAGCGAAACCATAGAGGGTTAGAAATGCAATATCCCAGGTTAAAAAATGTATATCGGAGCCTGCAAGTTGTCTGACCTACAATTCGGCGGAATCCCTTGTCCAAGTTTGTAATTTGGTTTATGACCGGTTAACTCCATCACTGATCACACAAGTATTACGTTATCACATTTTTCCAAAATCTATTGTACTTAAGAATCTGAACCAGTGATACATGGAGAGGTATTGGTCAGCGTACTCATTGTTTTGCCAGCTTTCATTTGATGCCAATTGTTCATCAGTATAACGGTTTGCAGCCAATGCTTCTCCACTTAAGTCCGGCTAATAAGAAGACGCTGATTGATATCAGCGAACCCGCAATGTGACATGAATACTGGTCAGAGGGTTTTTTTGGTGCAACAGCTGTCACTTTAACATCTCTATGTGGATGTCCGCCATAACAACAATGCACTGACGAAGTTGAACACTTGCATTGGAGGCTTCCTTTATTTAGGACCAAATGTTATTACATTTAGGACAGTTATTACATTTAGGCCTTCAACAATGGTATTGCTGCTTTTGCTTGTGCCGGATTGGTATTAGTGATGCCGGCGGTACATCTATTGCTGAGGCACTCAAAGTCAGCAAGACGTTAACCAATTTGAATTTGTCTGACAATCGTTATAGTGATGCCGTTGCTACATCTATTGCTGAAGCAATCAAAGCCAACAAGACGCCAACCAACTTAGATTTGTCTTTCAGTGGTATTAGTAATGCTGGTGTTACATCCATTGCTGAGGCAATAAAAGTCAACAACAAGCTAACCCATTTGGATTTGTCAAACAGTGATATTAGTGATGCCGGTGCTACATCTGTTGCTGAGGCAATCAAAGTCAACAACACGCTAACCAATTTGGATTTGTCTGAGAACCGTATTAGTGATGCGGGTGCTACATCTATTGCCGGAGCAATCAAAGTCAACAAGACGCTAACCAATTTGAATTTGTCTGAGAATCGCATTAGTGATGCCGGTGTTTTATCTATTGCTAGAGCAATTAAAGTCAACAAGGCGCTAACCAATTTGAATTTGTCTCGCAATAATTTTAATTTCGCCGGCGGTCTATATATTGCTAGGGCAATCCAGCAGAACTTCACGCTAACCCATTTGGATTTGTCTCACAATTATGTCGGTGAGGATGAAGCTACATCTATTGCTGAGGCAATCAAAATCAACAACATGCTTAGCAATTTGAATATGGTTGGCAATGGTATTAGTAACGCCTGTGGTACATCTATTGCTGAGGCAATCAAAGTCAATAACACGCTAACCCATTTGGATTTGTCTTACAATTTCCATAATAATGCTATTGCTACATTTATTGCTAACGCAATCAAAGTCAACAAAATGCTTAGCAATTTGAATTTGGTTGGCAATGGTATTAGTAACGCCGGTGGTACATCTATTGCGGAGGCAATGAAAGCCAACAACGCGCTAACCAATTTGAATTTGTCTGAAAATCTTATTAGTGATGCCGGTGCTACATCATTTGCTGAGGCAATCAAAGTCAACAAGACGCTAACCAATTTGAATTTGTCTGCGAATCGTATTAGTGATACCGGTGGTATATCTATTGCTGAGGCAATCAAAGTCAACAAGACGCTAACCAATTTGAATTTGTCTGCGAATCGTATTAGTGATACCGGTGGTATATCTATTGCTGAGGCAATCAAAGAAAACTACACGCTAACCCATTTCGATTTGTCTCGCAATCCTGTTTATAATGCTGTTGCTACACTTATTGCTAAGGCAATCAAAGTCAACAAAATGCTAAGCAATTTGAATTTGGTCGGCAATGGTATTAGTAACGCCGGTGGTACATCTGTTGCTGATGCAAGCAAAGTCAACAACGCTCTAACCCATTTGGATTTGCCAAAGAGTGATATAAGCGATGCCGGTGCTACATATATTGCTGAGAAACTCAAAGTCAACAGCACCCTAACCCATTTGGATTTGTCTGAGAATCGTATTAGTGATGCCGGTGCTACATCTATTGCTGAGGCAATCGAAGTCAACAAGACACTTACCAATTTGAATTCGTCTGAGAATCGTATCAGTGATGCCGGTGCTACATCTATTGCTGAGGCACTTAAAGTGAAAAACACGCTAACCCATTTGGATTTGTCTGCGAATCGTATTAGTGATGCCGGTGCTACATCTATTGCTGAGGCAATCAAAGTCAACAAGGCGCTAACCAATTTGAATTTGTCTCGCAATAATTGTGGTGACGCCGGTGCTAGATCTATTGCTGATGCAATCAAAGTCAACAAGACGTTAACCTATTTGTACTTGCCAGAGAGTGATATTAGTGATGCCGGTGCTACATCTATTGCTGAGGCAATCAAAGTCAACCAGACGCTAACCAATTTGAATTTGTCTCGCAATAATTGTGGTGACGCCAGCGCTAGATCTATTTCTGATACAATCAAAGTCAACAAGACGCTAACTCATTTATACTTGCTAGAGAGTGATATTGGTGATGCCGGTGCTACATATATTGCAGAGAAACTCAAAGTCAACAACACCTTAACCCATTTGGATTTGTCTGAGAATCGTATTAGTGTTACCGGTGCTACATCTATTGCTGAGGCAATCAAAGTCAACAAGGCGCTAACCAATTTGAATTTGTCTCGCAATAATTGTGGTGACGCCGGTGCTAGATCTATTGCTGATGCAATCAAAGTAAACAAGACGCTAACCCATTTGTACTTGCCAGAGAGTGATATTAGTGATGCCGGTGCTACATCTATTGCTGAGGCAATCAAAGTCAACCAGACGCTAACCAATTTGAATTTGTCTCGCAATAATTGTGGTGAAGCCGGCGCTAGATCTATTTCTGATGCAATCAAAGTCAACAAGACGCTAACTCATTTGTACTTGCTAGAGAGTGATATTAGTGATGCCGGTGCTACATATATTGCAGAGAAACTCAAAGTCAACAACACCCTAACCCATTTGAATTTGTCTGAGAATCGTACCAGTGATACCGGTGCTACATCTATTGCTGAGGCAATCAAAGCCAACAACACGCTAACCAATTTGAATTTGGTTGGCAATGATATTAGTCGAGCCGGTGCTAAATCTATTGCTGAGGCAATCAAAGTCAACAACACGCTAACCAAATTGGATTTATCTGACAATCGTATCAGTGATGCCGGTGCTACATCTATTGCTGAAGCAGTCGAAGTCAACTACACGCTAACCAATTTGAAATTGTTTCTCAATGGTATAAGTGAAGCCGGTGCTACATATATTGCTTATGCAATCAGAGTCAATAAAACTCTAACCAAGTTGGATTTGTCTGAGAATCGTATTAGTGATGCCGGTGCTACATCCATTGCTAAGGCAATCAAAGGTAACAAGACTCTAACCACGTTGGATTTGTCTGAGAATGATATTGGCGATGACGGTGCTATATCTATTATTAGGGCACTCAGTTTCAACAGGCCAATCCATTTGAAGTTGTCAGACAATCCTATTAGTCCTGGTTTGAGGATGTGTATATCTGACGCAGAAGGTTGTTAACAAAGGTGTACAAAGCTGCGAATGACTTGAACGGATTCTGAAGTAATAATTGAACTTATTGTACGTTTCCTTTTCTACTTTTCATTGTAAAAAGCTTTTTTATCTTTTCCTTTTTGTGAAAGCATGGAACAGTTTTTGAGGAGTTGTTTGTAAATTGTTCTTAGAGCACTTCAATTAGATAGCATTCAAGTTATAATAGCTATCTTGATGATGTTTTCTTCATTTAAGGTGATGCTTCTGATCCCGAAGTATTTACCATAGAAGAGAAGAAGTGTAACACGCCGTTGTTTTTAGAGATTTTTTATTAAAGGAACATTATTGATATGTATCATCCACGAGCAGCCGACTTTCTTTCCATTCTTTCCAAGCTTCGATCGCCTCTCTTACAAGTTAAACCAAAGCATTAAAAATTTTGGACATTGTTTTTTATTTCTGTTGCGATCTGCAGAGCCATTGAATGAAATTTGACTACCTAAAACTTGTGTGGGGGAGGGGGGGGGGATGGACAATATGTGCGGGAGCGTGACAAAGGTCTATAGCCGGCGGATGCTACAGACCCTATTGCTAAGATATAACATCGCCATTTTGTGAGCTCACAGGAGGAACCACGATAGGGTTTCGCTAGATCAAGTACCATTGACACATCTTCATCAGTAACAGCCGGAAGCTCGTCGTTGATCGCAGTGATCTAAACTAAATGGCTTTTGACTTCCGTCTTCCATTACTTCGCATCTTCGTTCGCTTTGATCGGCGTTATACATTGTATCCAAGTTTTTTCTTTTGCATCTATAAATACCAATAGACGAGCAACGAGTGTGTTCGTGAAAGCACTCGCCTTTTAAACCCTCCGTGTCGCCAAACACTCCTTTAACAGTCTGATGACTACAGTCGACGAGAATGTCGAAAAACATGCCGATCGAAAGCTTCCTGCCACCTCAAGGTAACTTAAAACTACATTTCCATTATCTTGCGGATAAGGATGTGAGATTTGTAGAGGATCGCGGCTTTTTTCGAAAAGGTGTTCCTCTCCCATCTGAAGATCGGGATCTTTAGGAAGCCAGGGGGAAGTACTTTTCCGTAACGCAGGCCTAATAAATTTACCCTGCCCCATATCTAAACCGATGTATCATACTGCATTGCGTCTCTGCCTTGACGATGATTAGCAACCTCCATAAATTCTTATTCATTTTCAGAGGAGCACTCCAGCGACATTGTCAGGGCTTTCCAGTCTCGATTTTCGATTAGAACCATCCAGACCGAGTTTTCCTTACTTACTAGCACTTACTGACACGTATCAGATTGTGGAATTGAAGCCGACAGCCGACAACATTACAAAAATCATCGGTTTGTTATTGAAAAAAAGAGAATTTTTAATAGAGGGTCTCGATGGGGGTGATGGCTTTTACGGCTAACGGTTAAAATTTCGGACATTTTACGTCTAATGATCGCAAATAAACAAAAAATTATACGCTCTATTGTTTTATTCATACCACAAACGGTTAAAATTGGTCAATTTTGTTGCTAACGATTGTTTACCATACCACAGTGATCTGGTTTGCATAATGAATTACAGTGAAAGAAGGTATTCTTTTAGGCATGAACCTTGACATACGGTAACAGAATAATATGAAAATTAAATAATAGCGGAGCTCGCAGCGCGCGTAGCCCCATTATTATGCGAAATAGGAGTAACCCTCAACAACTCCCTCCCCTGCAATCTGGGTTGTGCCTAAATCCTACCGGCGAGAGGTACGCCCGAGGAGCACTGCTAATGAGTTTCCGAGTCGGGTGATTAATGAAAACTGTCGGCTATTGCAATATGGTGGACTACTCCAGTAACACCAATCGCGATTTACCAACAGTCAAGCCACGTGATTGAACCAAACATGAACATTATAATATGCTTTACATGTGGAGAATACGTTTTTGAGTTTAAATCAAGGAAATTTCGATAAATTTTGTGTGGCTGTTTCCTTCACCCTCGTCGATCTTAAGTTTCTTGTTCACCAGAGTTTAACACTGTAGCTGCTAAGATCTACGCTTACAAAGGTAAACAAAACATATGAATAGTATCGCCACTATAATGCCCTTGTCATAGTGCTACTGGTTGGGAAGATCCCCAAGATGAAATTTCTATATTGTCTTGTACCTCTAGCCGGTAGGATCTCGGGAAGCTTAGAAAATACTACCGGCTAGAGGTACAGCTTGCATATTTAGTCAACGTCTCTTAATTGTTACTACAGTTTGCTTCACATTTTACTTTTCAGCACCCCAATTAGTCTTACACTCCTTTGAATCACTTTTTACAAGAATACGTACACATTTATTTATTTCTATTTGGTCTTGTACCTCCAGCTTGAAGGATCTGAAGGGGCTAAGTACAGGTACAGCTTACATACTTAGTCGACTTTGCCCAATTTTATTGGGGTTTGTTCCACATTTTACTTTTCTGCACTCCAAGTTGTAGTCTTACACTCCTTGGAATCACTTTTTACAAGAGTACATTTACATTTATTTTTTTTTACTTGGTATTGTACCTCTAGCTGGTAGCCTTTGCAAAAACATTCCTATTTTGTTTCTATTTCATGTCTATTTTAATGCCATGACATCTATTTTTATACTATTTTATTCTCTCACACTTATATTTTATTCCTATTTTACCTGATGGGGAAAATAGAGCCACTATTTTAATTGTGTTTTACCTTTATTTTAAACCTATTTTAAAACAAGATTGAACAAGGTGGTGTATTTTATTTCTATTTTCTCTAAACAAGTGGAAAAATAACCAGCAAAACAGACTATTTTAATCCTATTTTTTTCCTACATCAGTAAAATAGTGATAAAATAATCTGTTTTATATATATTTTCTGCTGATAGGATATGCTATAGCCATTTCCTTTGGAAAATATGAAAAAAAATAGGCTATCACAATCCTATTTTATCAAAGAAAATGTCGAGTAATTACAAAATAGTTTTAAAATAGACAGGTTTATTTCTATTCTTTTGAGATGGATTCCATTCCATTGCAAAATATGTATTAAATAGCCTATTTTAATTCTATTTTCTCCCAAGTATCCCAGACCCACAATATTTTAAACAGCGTGCAACTAGACGTGTAGTGTAATAACCAGTTATATTTTATTCCTATTTTATTCGTGAATTCATCTTACCTAACAATGTATTGTTGTTCTTTATTACAAAATATAATTTTAAGGCAGCTGTTTGCTACTTGCACCAATCATGTCTTCACTACATACACTGGAATTCAAAAGTCACAGTTAATGTGAGATAAAGACGGGTTCAAAATTGAAAACGTCAGGCTGACGTTTTTCATCTGTGTTGTAGCTTTCAAGTTCCCGTTTAATTTTCTTTCTTTGTCAAGGAGTTGAACGTGAAGGCTTGCCTTTAGCATCGAATCTCCACTTTTTATTACCCGCATCGTCGCTTGGGTCAACAAATCGATCAGCATAGCAACCAAGCTTGCCCAGAGTTTTAAATCTATCAGTAAGGTTTCAAGATTACCCTTAATTAGTCACGTTTTGGAACATTCTAGATTCATAATACAAACTGTGATTAACCAAACCTGATTAAATAAAGAAGCCCTCCTTGATAAAAACAAAATAATGTGTTCAGCCCTTTTTTTAGTAAATTCTATGGAAGAGATGTGCTAACTCAATAAAAAAATCATTCAATATGGCAGAGATTTCCCAATCCCAGTGCACTTTGCTAAATTAGGGTTCCAATGAATGCCCTTTTCCTTATAGCTATCTAAGGCCTTGTCTGAGCTCATTTATTTTTTCATGCCATGGAATCAAGATACAAAATGGAAAGGCATCTTGTAGACAACCTCATTCAAGGCCAACAGAGGAAGCTGCGAGCCCAGGAAAAAAGACAAACAGCAGCTAAGTCTGCTGTTTAGGATAACTTCATTCTAATTTATTGTTACAGTTACAATAAGATTTTAATTAAAAAATTCATTTTTTAACTGTTATTAACCCCTCCACTCCCGAGAGTGCTGAGTCAAAATTGCGGAGAAGTCTTTGAATTTCAATGTGCAGAATCCGTAAAAATAAACAGTAAAACATGAAAGTGCTGGTTGACAGCTTACATTTGAGTGTTCAGGCAAAAGAGCTTTTTCCAAAGAAGTTACAACCACATAAAATCAAGTCAATGATTGACTCTGGGAGCAAAAGGGTTAAATACCATTTGTATCATTATCTAAAATTAAATGATTCATTTAAAGACTATTTTTTGACTGATAGTATTTATTGCAGTAAATTTAATTCAAGTTATTGTATTTTATGGAAAAGGATTAACAGATTTTATTCACAATTTGTCACACCAAATTTAATGATTGATTAGGAATATTTTTTAAGAACAGCTGTAATTGAGGATAATTCTTATGAAGTTTTCAAGAAAAGAAAAAGAAATCGAATTCCATCCTAATATTACTACATGTTGATGTTGATATGCAATCAAAAATATTTCGCATGTAAACCTGAGTTAAATAAATGACCTGAGTTTCATAAATTTCATTGAATACTTTAATTTTTACTTGGGATTTTTAAATTTTCAGTATTTATTTCATGTTAGTTGCCTCAATTTTTGTTTAAAATTCCCAGTAATTCTTAAACATTCCAAGAAATTCTAAGGAATTTCTGGCAAGTTTTTAGATTTACAGCCTTTTTAGGGAAAGTGGTTGGTGCTCTGAGTTGGAATTCCTAAGAATTCCTAGGAATTCAAAGTCCTGTTGGCTAATAACTTGGAACTTCTGGGAATTTCTAGGTTTTTAGAACCAGCGTTACTACAGTTGGAAATTTCCATTTGAAATTTACCATGAAAATTCACACCTCTTATTCCTAGGAATTACATTTTTTCCTAGGAATTGCTTATACATGAGGCTCTATTTTAAACCTATTTTATGTCTATGTCTATCTATATCTATCTATGTCTCTTAGACTTATTTTATAGGTGTTATATTCCTTTTTTTTTCCCATTTTATATATATTTTAAACCTATTTTAAATGTATTTATATCCTATTTTTTCCCTATTTTTTGTGTATTTTTTCTATTTTATCCCTGTTTTATTTCTATTTTATTTTATAACTAATGTTTCATTAATGCTATTTTAATCCTATTTTATCATCAAATCACCTCTACATTTTCCCTATTTTAAAGCTATTTTTACGACTATTTTTTTTACTATTTTTTGTTTCAAAATAAAAGGTTTAAAATAGTTAAAAAATGGTCTGGAAAAAATAGAGGAAAAATACACAAAAAATAGGGGAAAAATAGTTTAAAAAATAGATATAAAAAAGATATAAAATAGGCGCTATTTTTGTAAGGGAGGATCTTAAATGAAGAGGCTTAAAAAATACTACTGGCTAGAAATACAGCTTGCATATTTTTAAAATTGCCTTTGCATAATTTTTATTACAGTTTTCTTTGAATCTTGCTTGTTGGCATTCCATTTAGTCTCACACTACAATAGAATCACTTTTTGATCAATATCTTGGTTGTTGGTCGTGTACCTTTAGCCGGTACAGAATTTATACAATTGTATAAATGAGATTAAACTATGCCTGTGTTATTTATTGTACTTTTAAATAAAATTTGCTATTATTAAAAAGAAATCAAACCTTTCTCATTTGGAAACCAGCCAGAAACCCTTTGCTTATTTCCAAATAATGCCTGCTCTAGTTTCAGCTGATTCCCCATAAAGAGTCATTTCATGCTTGTAGCTTGTGTGTTGTGCTATCAAATAAGCAATACCAGGTACACAACTAAGAAAAAGAAGATATTCTTAATGAAAAAAAAGACTCCAATGTAGTGTAAGACTAAAACGGAATGCCTAAAGTAAAATGCAAAGCAGACTGTAAAAAAGATTGGTCAATTAAATATGCAAGCTGCACTTCAAGTATTTTCTAAGCGTCCTAAGATCCTACTAGCTAGAGGTTATAGACTAGAATGCAAGACTAATTTGGATTGCAGAAGTAAAATGAGCAAACCTCATTAAAAATTGGGCAAAGTTGACTTAATATGCTAGCTGCACCTCTGGTTGGTAGTCGTTTCTAATCCTCCTGAGATCCTACCAGCTAGAGGTATAAGACCAAATAAAGAAAAAAAATTCAAATTTATTCTTAAAAAAATGATTCCAAAGAGTGTAAGGCTACAACTTGGAGTGCACAAAAGTAAAATGTGGAGCAAGCCATAATAAAAATTGGGCAAAGTCCACTAAGTACTCAAGCTGTACCTTTAGCCGGTAGTATATTCTAACCCCCTTGAGATCCTACCAGTTGGAGGCACAAGACCAAATAAAAATAAATAAATTCGTACTATTGTTGAAAAAAGTGATTCAAAGGGGTCTAAGACTAATTTGGAGAGCAGAAAAGGTAAAATGCGAAGCAGACCGTAGTAACAATTGGGCAAAGTTGATTAAGTATGCAAGCTGTACCTCTAGCCGGTAGTATTTGCTAAGCCTCCGGAGATCCTACCGGCCAGAGGTACAAGACAATAGAAATTTCATCCTGAGGATCTCTCCAGCCAGTAGCACTATGACAAGGGCATTATAGTGGCGATACTATTCATAAGTTTTGTTTACCTTTGTAAGCGTAAATCTTAGCGGCTACAGTGTTAAACTCTACTGAACAAGAAACTTAAGATCGACGAGGGTGAAGGAAACAGCTTGATTTAAACTCAACAATGTATTTTTCATATGTAAAGCATGTTATAATGTTCATGTCTGGTTCAATCACGTCGCTCGATTGTTGGTAAATCGCAATTGGTGTTACTGGAATAGTCCGCCATATTGCAATAGCCGACAGTTTTCATTAATTACCCGACTCGGAAACTCGTTACCAGTGCTCCTCGGGCGTACCTCTAGCCGGTAGGATTTAGGCACAACCCAGATTTCAGGGAAGGGAGTTGTTTATGACATGTGCAGATGACATTATTGAGCAAAGTAACATAACACCTGAAACCGAGTAACACCGTTACGCAATGAAAACTAACTTCACAATGCGTTTTTCGGCCTCATGAAAAAAGAAATCGTTTCAAAAAATCTCTAACAGGATTCCTCTAACGTTCACATACGCAATAATTATATTTTTTCTTCTGAAGCGGCAGACGAGTTGTCGTTAAAGTTCCTTTTAAACAACATCGCGTGATTCACTTCATATCACCTCTCGCTACAGGTCATGCATCTTAAGACTGTAACAAGACACGCACGACAGATTTCACTTGATGTTCTCTATATTTTGTATCTTTCCTCTGGTGAAGGAAGATAATGTTTCCCTGTAGTACTTACATAATCCTTTGTGTTTATTTTTATTCAGTATATTTGAGCGTATAAGCGTTAGATAGCGTTTTTCTCCAAAAACTCCGAGTGTTACGTTCGTCTTGTATTTGCAAATTTTTAAGGGAAATAATCCACCACTCCCCCCCCTCCCCCAGCCAGAAACTTTTACCTTCCGCGCTCGTAGTTGCGACTTAATCATTTTACGTCACTTTTTTAACTTTTCCTCTTTGTGAACGCATGGAAAAGCTTTTGAGGAGCTTTTAATTAAAAAGGTCCTTAGTTGTACTTTGATAAGATTACATTTAAGTTATAATAGCTACGTACCTTTGTGATGTTTTCTTCATTTAAGGTGATGCTTATGCCCCTGAGGTATTTACCTTAAAAGAAAAGAAGTGTAACACGCCATTGTTTTAGAGTTTTTTTATTCAAGGAATATCGTAGATATGTATCATCCACGGGCAGCAGCATTCACCGATTCTTTCCAAGCTTCGAGCGCCTCTTCTTTCGATATAAACCCCCAAAAAATTTATCGACATTTTCTTTACTCCTGTTTTGATCCGCAGAGCCATTCAGTTAAATTTGACTACTGAAAGCCTCCTTAAAGGGGAGGTGTGTGGGGAAGGGGGAATGAACAATAGGGGCGAGGTGAGGACGCAATAGGGGGGAAGTAAACAAAAGTTTTCTGTAGATAACTCTAAATCGGTGATGTATTGCCGGCGGATGCTTAATTTGGTATTATCAACTGAGTTGATACCGTAGATTGGCCTCTGTTAAGAGTTACAAAGTTGACGTTTTGAGCGTTAGTCCTCTGTCCCAGCTAACCCTCGACACGTCAACTTCGTAACACTTTACGGTAAAAAAAATTTACTTTATCAACCTGATTATCATACAAATGTGTCAGCCATCCAGTATGCGACACGAATTGTACACGTAACGTAAATATATTAAAGTTAAAGGCTTCTGTATTTTCTGTTGAACAGAGGTCAATTTATTTTCACTTGTGTATTTAGATTTCAAGCTTTCTCTATTTTTCTTCATAACTTAGACACATTTGTTTCAAAATGAGTCTCATTTGATGGTACCTTGTTTACAATTTATACATCAATGAGATCACGTGTCATGAATATTCTATTTAATCATATTTCAATTTTTCCCTTTACTGAATATTCTTTACAATGCTTGCTCGATTTTTTTTTACGGAAGTAGTTCGTTTAAGTTCTCTATTTTTCCCGATCGGAAGACAAACCTGTGCATCAAATTCAGTGTCATAAAAAATGTAGGTGAATCCGTCTGCCTCAGCTGACAACCGTATCGACTCTCTGATTGAATTTGTTGTTGAATATATGATGTGTGCAGCTAGCGAGCTACAAACCCGATTACTAAGATATAACATCGCCATCTTGTGTACTGACAGGAGGAACCACGATAGGGTTTCGCTAGACCAAGTATCACCAACACGTCTTCTTCATCAGCAACAGCCGGAAGCTCGTCGTTGATCGCAGTGATCCGGAAACTAAATGGCTTTTGACGTCCGTCTTCGATTATTTCGCATCTTTTTTGGCTTTGATCGGTGTTATACAGTGTATTCAAGTTTTTTCTTTTGCATCTATAAATACCAACAGACGGGCAACGAGTGTGTTCGCTAAAGTACTCGCCGTTAAAATCCTCCATGTTGCCAAACACTTCTTTAACAGTCTGATGACTATAGTCGACGAGAATGTCGAACAGCATGCCGACATGAAAGTCTCCTGCCGCCTGAAGGTAACTTACAAATACATTATCCTGCTGATGAGGATGTGAGATTTGTAGAGGATCGCGGCTTTTTTCGAAAAGGTGTTCCTCTCCGATCTGAAGTTCGGGGTCTTTAGGAAGCCAAGTGGAAGTACTTTTCCGTAACGCAGGCCTAATAAATTTACCCTGCTCAATATCTAAACCGATGTAACAAACTCCATTGCACCTCTTTGCTTTGACGATGATTAGCAACTTCAATAAATTCTTGGACATTCTCAGAGGAGCACTCCAGCGACATTGTCAGGGCTATACAGTCTCGATTTTCGATTAGAATCACCCAGACCGAATTTTCCTTTATTTACTTACCGACGCGCATCAAGCTATGGAAGTGAAGGCGACATCTGACAATATTACAGACGGCAACGTCATCGGTTTGTTATTGAAACTGAAAAAAAAAAAGTGAATACTTAGTAGAGGGTCTCAGCGGTGTGATGGCTTTTACGGCTAACGGTTGAAATTCCGGCCATTTTACCCCAATGATCGCGATTAAACAAAAAATCATACGCTTTATTTTTTTTTTCGCGACAAAAGGTTAAAATTGGTCAATTTTGCTCCTAACCATTGCTTATCACGCCACGGTGATTGGGTTTGCGTGATGAACTAGTCACAGTAAAAGAAGATACCGGTATTCATTCACTTTCTTGTCGCTGGGCGTGAACCTTATGGCGTAACATACGCTATAGAACCTTGACAAATGGTAGCAGAAAAATATCAAAAATGAATAATAGAAAGATAAAGAAAACTTACAAAAATTTGAATTGGTTTAGTGTTTAGAGAGCTGATCATGAGTTCTTTTTACACGCTGACTGAGCATTATGCGGTATGCACCGCTTCAAGCTAAATGTGAGAAAGACCTGGCTCGTGCGGGGGGGTTCTTGGGGGTTACATTTTGCTGGGTGTGTGCCGCTGGCTTTTTACAACCCCTACCACTAAAATATTCTGTGGCAAATCATAGACCCCATCTTGGTCACTTTTGGTATACCGTTGACAACTTTTTTTATATCGAACCTTCCCATTTTCAAATACCTACTTACTTACGCTTCGCGAAAATGTGCGATCGCATTCTGGTAATTCTGTTGAAAATGCAACCCCAATCAACCTAGCCGTGAATATGCGACTCCTTTTAGCGGCACATTTCATTAGCCTATTACCGGAATGTGCCCCCTCCTCATCCACGGAGGATGGAAAATTTCTCCATGGGAAGAGAGCTAGCCCGTTAAATTTATGGTTTTTAAAAGTTTCAAGGGACGAAGACCACAAGAGAGGTTTTTTTTTTTTTTTTTTTAACATTTTTTTTATTTTCACTTAAAGCACAAATACTAGAGTAATACAAACAAATACAAAGTTAATTACACTAACGCTTACGCTACTCACTAACACTAATTACGAAATACTACATTACATTACATTCACAGTCGGCTAGATTTAATTTATGTTGTGGTTATATAATAATATAAGCCTAATTTGTACAAATACTAATCTACTTCAAATTCCTTTTTTGGTAGAACGACTGTATATACAACTGCGTCTATAACTGTTAATACCCGATACTCATCTATTGAATTACACTAACATGTTTTCCCATTTTTTATAATGAATAGATTCTTTTTTATTCTTTTTTGCAAGAGAGGTTTATTGAGTGCCTAAACTCGCCAGGCAGGCTTTATCTTTTATGCTGATGTGCAAACCTATTTTAAACACACCACTGTTCAAGGGACCCTAATTTTTATTTTGCTGCCGGAACCCATTTCCAGTCTTTCCCGGTATTCTGCTTAAGCGGAAGTGCCTTGTGGTAATTTGGTTGCTTCGTTTGCTTTCCGTCAATCTCTGTGCATAAGAGTAGGCGATTCTGTCTTCTTCATCCTCTCGACTTCCTTTCTGAAGAAACCAAACGACTCCATGACAGACAAAGAGATGTACTTCGCTTTCGGTTCGAACATGAACCCAGACCGTATGCGGGATCGTAAAGCCTTCTTCACCGCTCGAGTTGGAGCTAAATTGCTCGACTACAAGATGACTTTCTCTTTTAGGAGACCGGATGGGGGTGGCTCTTGTAACATTAGACCAGAGATAGATTCAGTGGTTCATGGAGTTTTGTACACTCTTGACGCGGGAGGGTTAGATAAACTGGATGTTTTTGAAAAAGTCTCAGATGGATGGTATCGTCGAGAACGAGTGACAGTTGAGAATTCTGCGGGCGAAAAAGTGAACGCAACAACTTATATTGTAACAGAGCAGTTTTATCAAGAGGGATTAGTTCCATACAGAGATTACTTAGAACATTGCTTGGCTGGCAAGGATGTTTTGCCGGCAGAATACTACAATTTCCTTGAATCATTTAAGAAAGTCTGCAAGGAATAACAACACGGAACACTAGAAATTGGGACCCTGATAGCGTTTTCACCTTTTAACTTATTCTTGTGAAATGAAATTTGTGTTTCATAGACTGCGTGGGATGTTTTGATGTTAAGAATACGATTTTTATTGAAATGAAATAAGGTAGGAAAGGAAGAAAATTATTTGATCTCTGGGCTCCATCATTGCCGTGGAAGACCTTTGTTTATATTTTTATGTCAATTATTCATTTTGCCTATGATAGCAGTGAAGCAGGTGGTTGGCATGGGTTGGGTTAAAAAACGATAGGTTTGAGAAAACATCACATTTTTTGTTATTAGGGTTGGATAAAATAAAGTTTCCTTTTTTCCGTCATGAATGCAGGGTATTTAAGATAATTCCTTTAGTGTCACATCAATGATCAGGATATTTTAAGGGTTTGATAGATCACACTCATGGCTTAAAATAACTTTCAAATTAAAACATTGTATAACCACCTTGCCACATTTGGAAATACTTACGGTGTTGTTTCCTGTTCAAATTATCCAACAGCAATTCATCTTACAATGAATTTGAAAACTATCAAGAATTGTTCCTTAAAACTTTTAATTTATTTCTAGTCAGCTTTAAATGTGTCAATGAACATTTTAAAGCAAATTTGATTGCATGTATCATTATAACTCAGTGGAAGAGGTGACTGATTATGAAAGCTGGCAAAAAATACCATAAGGAAGCAGTGTTGCTGCTGTGTATGTTGGGATCTCTGTGACTGACCACAAAATTGCATTTTTTATCATTTTCAATGATTGAATAGTATGGAATTTTATTTTGGTCATATAGTTCAATGCAAATGGAGTAATTTTGAACAATAAGCATGGTCAGGTTTGATAAGATCCTCACAGTAACATACTTACTCTCAGAAATGATTAACATGTTACTTCACCCTATAATATCAATACATTACCCAGCGAACAGTTAAAGAGAATACTCTGACTTATCAGGTAGAGGCTGTTTTCTTGATCTAACAACAAATTCTTTTTTCATTTGAAAAGGTAATGTTTAACTGCTAGAAGGGAGAATTCACAATCAGATCTTGGGGAGTAAACTAAAGAGCAAGTGGGAATTATCCTCAAGAACCTAAATTATTACTCTTTCTTCATTGGGGCCTCAGAGAATCAAACTGGTACATGTATGATAAGTGTTTTTTGGATGCATCATCAACTGCCACAGGATAACACTGATTAGTTTATACTAGAACAGTGAATAGTATTGAAGGTGCATGCTTTGCTATTATAACCTTCTAATAACTCCCCAGAGATTTGCACCGATAAATATTTTTTATTGTCGCAGGAATAAATGAGTTAAAATCATCTTTTTTTGCTATGTTATCTTGCTGTTTTAGAGCATACTAAACCAACTTTTCATCTCAGTGTTGGTGGCAACCAGTGGATTTTAATTACTGGGCAGCTTTGTGGCTTGGTTGACATCTTCCACAAGCCACCTCCATTTTGGTGAATTTTAATTATTCTTAAGTCATGCTGGTCACCACAGCACTTGAGAAAATCAAGGAGTTATTAAATGTCTGACTGGGTTTTAAGGAGTCCTCAACCCATTACCATCATAATCATGACCACTTAGGGATTAGCTGATACTTAGTGGAAAGACTGAATGAGTTTTGATGCTTTCTGTGTTTCTCCCCACAAAAAAAAAAAATGATCCTATTGTTAAAAATTGTACACAAAGTAAACATGTTAATAACATTTCCTGATGTTTTCTCACTTATGGGATACCTCTAAAATACCTGATAAGTACATCTTTTTTATAACAGACCTCACAGCAGAGGATTCAATAAGTTTTTAAGAAAAATGCAAAAACTTCAAAGTCAGCAACTTGTGGAAGTTTGATCCTTACTCTAATGTTGTTAACCCTTTCACTCGCATGAGTGATCAAAACAGAATTTCTCATCACAATATCACTATAAACTCAAGCAGACAAGTGAGGAGAATAAAGAAAAATATCAATGAGGGGATTATCAGTTGATCTAATGGCAAGTTCTCCAAACTAACATGATAGGAATTGTATTGAAGACAGTAATGAGAATTACAAATGGTAGTAAAAGGGCTAACAGAAAATAGGAAGCAATTTCACCTGAAATATAGAACAGCTCGGCAGCTTTAAATGAAACCCCTGCTATAATGGCTAAGCATCACATAGTGTCACATAAATTGTGAACTTACCCTGTTTTAGACTTCCCTGTGCACCAATGAGTAAATATGATTCGTTTTTTGTCAAAAATTGCAGTCAGATTGGGTGCATTACAATCCACACTCATCTCTTCCCCAAAGATAACCAAGCCTATTTGAACCTTTACACCCTAACATCAGTATCCAAGTTCTGCATACTGTTCTCCATACATTTTTGGGGGTACTGAGAAGGAGAATTTGTCTTACAATCAAGAGTTTCTTTAGTTTCTTGGTATTTCCTTTTTTCTCATGACCCTAATCTTTGATTCAGGAGTAATGCTGTTGGGAGAAATAAGAGGCTTATCACTATTAGGGATTTCAGTGTTGAACTTTTCAACTTCTGAGTTTGTAATGGGCTGTGAAGTCATCCTTTCAAAAAAATTTTGAAATCTGAAGGACCCAAATGAGTATTTTCAACCTTCTCCAAGAGATGTTATATGACAAAAAGTTTCAAACAGTTTTTGTATAAGGTCGTACATCCGGCTTTTTTGATTATTTTTGTTTTCTTTTTAATGCTCTTCTATTCTTCATATGTACCTCATACTAAGACAAAATTAAATGTAATCCCTGGCAAAAGCCCCTCCTCCCACCCCCTCTCCCCCTCCTTCCAGCTCTGACACAGTCCCTGCTCCTTCCCTTCTCATTTTTTGATGGGAACGGAAAAGAAGTTTACATTCAGTCCTGAGGTGAGAAATCAAACACAGCAAGAAACACTGATGACGATTTAATTAAACAAATTATTGTTTGCAATACTTTCCAGGAATGGTGACATACACCTGGCAAACCTCAACTACCTTAGAAAAAAAAAATCAGCTCGCATTTTCCTCCATCACTACTTCCAGTTCTTGAAATGGAACCAGTCTTTTCACGTCTTTATCATTTCTTACTATAGTGTTTGGTAACTTTCTTATTTTCTTAACATTTTTAGCTTCGATACCTAGCTCTTGGCAGCAAACTGACACAAGAAATTGAAATGTCAGGCTACTTTTGTCAAGATCAACTTCTATAAAGTCTTCCTCTTCTGAATCGGCAACTCGCAACTTTATGACAATTTCCTTTTCAGAATTTTCAGCACAATAATTTGAATTACCCGAAGCGTTTGCATCTGTCGAAGATTCGTGGTTCCACGTATTTGAAATAGTAGTCCCTTGCTGTCTAAATCTGGAATCCTCATTCCTAGAATTGTCTTTTTCGGCGTAGAAAAACTCCGGATTTCGAAGATAGTTCGGCACGATAGGTAAAGACTCACCGGCTTGGCTTGATTCGATACCATCACCTTCTCCAAGCAGTTTCTTGATACCACTGTCATTGGAAAGTTTAGCAGCAGTTTCTCCTTTATGTGTGAGCGCTGCCGAATCAACTCCTTCCTGAACGAGGTATTTCACAATACTCAAATGTCCTCTTTTCGCTGCCCAATGTAGAGGCGTCCATCCGTTCATCGCGTTCGCAGCATTTATGTTGACACCTCTCTGGACGAGTGCTTTTACATTTATTTCGTCGCCAATGCAGCATAATTCACGCAATCTTTCTTCCAAATTCATCTTGGCTTCCATTGCTATTGAGCTTTTGCGCTGCGTTAGTACAAATTTTTTGATTGGTTCATTAATTTCTGCCCGACTTGGAACACAACTGTCCAATCACACAGTGCGATATTTAGCTTTTTAGAGGTTATCCGCTGACTGGCACGTGCTTGTTCGTGGTCGTATAAACAACATGGCGGCTCGGAGGCAGAAAGCGGGAACAGTCTCATCAAGTTTGGAAGCCACTTCCGACTCCACAAGCCATGTAGATGTTGATCTGTAAGCAGTTTTGGGTTTTGATGTTTATTATTCTCTCGTTTCGCACGCTGATCTTAATCTTCAGCGGTAACGTTGTTACGATTACTGATTTGAGACCAAACTCTTTGGGTATCGATTTCCACCAGTGCCTTGACGTCGAGGAAATCAACCTCGTTTACTTCTCTCCTGAAATGCAAATCATTTTACAAAGTAGATTTTAGGATTTAAATATGTAGATGCGAATCAAAACAGAGCCTAAAGGGATATCACCAACTTCCCAGGTGCTGTCGCCAAGTTTCTTGGGATAAACTCTTGAGCTGCATTACTATCAGAGCCAGAAACAGGCTTAGGCACATGGACTAAGGGCCGAGGAAGTTTGGACTAATTCAAGCATTTCTGTCGTGGCTTATGCCCTCCATCCGCCTACAATATTTGGAAGATTCCTCTTTTGAAATGATTCCCTGTTCAAATCTAAAATGCTCCTGTGGTCAACTTATTGTAAAACAGTGTAGCATTCGAGAGACATATAAACGACCTGTGAGATATGTGTTTGTTTTCCAGAACTAAAAACTATCCTCCAGGAAAGCGAGGAAGATTGAATTAGTAGGTCATAGGCCAAGGCCTATTCTTGAATGTTTAGCTTAGCAGCTAAATTTGTTTCTTGATAATATCAATCAATTCTTTAAAAAAAAAAAAAAAATTCTATACTCCTCTAATCCATTTCAAATATCTTGTATCAATACTTAAAAAAGAAGAAATTAGAACCTAAAAGACGAAACAAAACAAAAAGAGTCCTGTCTGGTATAGCCTCTAACCTTGAAGTATTTGAATTGTTAAGGGGGGCTTTGATTCTTCTTTGTGTCATGCCCTTAAGAAAATTAATGTTTTACATCTTTATTCACACCACATCTAAGTCCAAAATTTGCCATCTTTGTGATGTAACTCAAGTTTTAAATTCTCACAATTTTGGTCAATTTCATATTTCAGTATACAAAATGTCAGCAAATTTTCTTCCTTGTTAGAGGTTTTGGCCCTCAATCCATTAAACTCCCAAGATGTGCTTGTTAATTCTCCTCTCTAGCTGATACACATTTCCTCATTAGTTAGTTACAAGAATTTGGTGTTAGATCAAGATTACTACTTCTTCCTGATAAGTTTGAGTATTTTCATTACCTGTTTGCTGGATTATGTATGAGTCTCATAGGGAGAAGTTGCAAGTAAATCACTTCAGGGTATTAAAGGGTTAATAATGAGTCTTACCACTGGATCAGAGACAATTTGTGAGACTAAAATCTGACAAAGAGCAAATCTTGGAAATGTCATGTTTACAATAATCACCTATGGTAACATTTTTTTTCTGTCATTTATAATTGAAGCAAATTTACTTTATGGTTACATTCTCAAACAGTATAGCTTCAGTGTACTTGTAATGATAATAATTTTTATACTTATAATAATAATATTAATAATAATTATAAAAGGAGTAACATCATTAATTGACTACTCACCTAATACGACTTTTCAGGCTAGTAAAAATAAAATGAAACAAATATTGCCAATGGACAAAGTGTTTAATGCTTAATACCCTAATATCAGTATGAATATTCTCCATACTGTTCTCTGTACCTTTTCTAATGTGCTAAAAAGGAGAATTTTTTAACAATCAAGAGCCTTTTTAGTGGGAAATCATTTCCTAATTATACACGTGACCCTAATTTGTGATTTAGGGGTGATACTCTATGCCTCTCCTAAGGTGCTGGCAAGGAGGATTTTTTAACAACCAAGACCTTTTTTAGTGGGAAATTATTTCCTAAATATACTTGTGACCTTAATCTCAGAGTCAGGGGTGATACTCTATAGCTCTCTGAAGATGCTGGCAAAGAGAATTTTTTAACCATCAAGAGCTTTCTTAGTGGGAAATAATTTCCTAAATATACTTGTGACCTTAATTTCAGATTCAGGGGTGATACTCCATAGCTCTCTTAAGGTGCTGATAAAAAGAATTTTTTTAACAATCAAGAGCTTTTTCAGTTGGGAATCATTTCCTAAATATACTTGTAACCTCTGATGGTGATACTCTAAACCTCTCTAAAGGTGCTGACAAGGGGAATATTTTAACAATAAAGAGCTTTTTTTTAGTGGGAAATCCTTTCCAGAATATACATGCAACCTTAATTTGAGATTCAGGGCTGATATTATAAGGAAAGTTAAAAGATTATCACTCTTAGGGGTGAAATGGTTACTAATTCAAACTTGCCGAAGGCAGACCAGTTGGTTATATACAAAGCAAAGACAAGGAGCTGAACTCAGGGCAACTGAGATCAAAATAAATCCAGTGAGTAACAGGGTAGAGGGCTTGGACACATGAGGCCAAATCACAAGCCTAGTGCTGAAATCACTTGGTCACACTGCCTCCACAACTTTTAATTTGTCAATGTGTAACTTTGCCTTTTAGAACAAAGAAACTTTCACAACCAGATAAGTCTGTGTGGTGTCCAAGACCGTATACAATCTTCAAACTGCTATTGTCAGCAAGATTCTGTTCGGCATTTCTGAGTAACATATCAGACTGTGATGAGACATTCAACTACTGGGAACCTGTGAGTAATAGTGAAGCTTTGTTCTTTGATCACTAGTATTAAACCTTAATAACTCCCAAGATCTGATTGTTAATTCTCCCCTGTATCTGACACACAATTCCATGTAAATAAGTTACGAGAATTTAGTGTTAGATCAAGATAAAAACTTCTTCCTGATAAGTTTGAGTATTCTCATTACCTGGTGGCTGGCTAATGTAGGGATATTATTGGGGGAAGGTACAGGTTAATCACTTCAGGGAGTTAAAGGGTCAAATACAACATGTATGTATGAAGGGGGTAAGTTTCTAAAGAAACTGTGGTGCTGTGTGAATGGGGGGTGTAACAAGATTAT
The DNA here is from genome assembly GCF_964200805.1 of Pocillopora damicornis. Classification (NCBI taxonomy): domain Eukaryota; kingdom Metazoa; phylum Cnidaria; class Anthozoa; order Scleractinia; family Pocilloporidae; genus Pocillopora; species Pocillopora damicornis. The sequence goes on from NC_142675.1 coordinate 9,377,100, forward strand.
TTGGTTTCATCAATAGAGTTGATAGTGTAAATTAGCCATCACAAGGAGTCTTTTAAAGCTAGCATTTCTAGGATTAGTTCTTTACCAGAGTGAAACGTCAGGACAAAAGAGTAACACTTGAAATGTCAGCTTTAGATTGAAACTCTTTAAGGCAACCAATTCATGTCATGAATTCAGTTGATTAAACCAAATTGTCTTGTAGGTAATTCTATGTATTCTTTATTGATCACTCCCCAAAATGGGGTTTTTCAGGGCCAATAAGAATGAATCATTTTGAATAAATGTAGTGTTTGACCCTTTCACTCCCAAGATCTCATCAATAATTCTCCTTACTGTCTGCCATACAATTCGTATGATGTTAGTTCTGAGAATTTGGTATTGAGTCAACTAATAGTCCCCTAACTGATATTTTTCTTGATTCTCATCACTTTTCTGTTTGATATTGTATTGATTTGGTGAAGAGAAAATGAAAATTGCTTTCAATTGTTATCATGCTAATTAGGTACTGGTCTCTATCACAATAAGGTCACCTTCATCCTTGCTCACTTCAAATCAAAGTCTTAGCAATAAGTACACAACTGTAAAATAGCCTACTGTTATGTCTTGCTTGTTTTACTAACATTCGTCATTGATGGTTGTTTTAGATGCACTTTCTGATGTTTGGTTCTGGTTTTCAAACCTGGGAATATTCACCTAAGTACGCCATTAGGTCCTATGCTTATCTGTTGTTACACACTGTTCCTGGGAAACTACAGATCCAAGTGTTTGAAGCAAACAAGGTAAGTTTTCTTTCAGTGCAGCATTTTTGATATGCTTTTAAGTGAGCCAAGAAAACTGTCAGTGACGGTGTTGGTACTTGAGGTTCAGGCATGTTGGAAGACTTCTCAGACTGAAAAAGAAAGACAGAAAAAGTGTTGTTTGGTGTATGAAAACCAACGATCACTGGCTGGGTTTTTTACTAGTGATAACTTGGTAAAGCATGGCAGCTATAGTAATGTACTTCTGTGGTTAAGCACTTATAACTGTTTAATTTGTATGCTGCTTACCTTGAAATTTTAGCTGGCAGCTTAATTTCTTAACTAATTCAACCCTGGTGGTTTGGTTTGGTTCATTTTTTTTGTTTTCTCTCTGTCTTTTTTTCCTTTTTTATTTTATTTTATTTTTTTCAACCAAATGCCATCCTACAACTACAAGCTTTTGTCATTGAAAGTTTTCACCACCAATTTGCACTGGAGCGTTTAAGACCTAAACCTCAAATTTTATGCTTTTCATCAGCAAAAACTTGACATTAGGTTACCATGTCTCCCTCATCCTTAGAAAAATGTGGGAGATAGGAATATTTATTCACATGCAATTGTGTTTTCTTATCATTTCTTTACTGTTTAGCTGCTGGTGTTTTATTTTCTACGATTTGCTCTTTCAATATTCTGCGCAGCTTGTGAGACATATTTCTACAGGTATGAAACCAAAGATTCTGTTAACCCATTCACTCTCAAGATGTCATTAGTCATTCTCCTTACTGTCTGCAATACAATATCTATACAGTTAGTTTGGAGAATTTGGTATTGGATCAACTAATAATCTCCTCATTGATATTTTTCTTTATTCTCATCACTTGTATGCTTGATGTTGTATGCATTTGATACTGTAAGGAGAAATTCTGTCTTGGTCACTCTTGGGAGTTAGAGAGTTAATACTCTTAAAATAAGCTCAACTTGATTATTTGATTGTATCAGCATTTGCTGAGAAGAGCCATTCATATGGCACATGTTGTTGATGTTGAAACCCTACTCGTGGCACTTGAAGAAATTTGCAGTCAAAGCAACAGGTATATTTGGAGATCTTCCCCTATCGCTATGATAAGCTTATTAAATCACCTAGTGTGTCTAGGGCTCTATACATAAATTTACAATTGGCCAGACTCCTTAGCTTGTTGGCTCCTAGACTCCTTACAATGCACGTAAAGAAAGTAAAACTATCATCTGGAGCATAAGACATGAAAAAAGTTGACATGAGCTTCTTGGAAATAAACTTATGAACTCTTCAATCCCAGAGAGTTACTTAAATTAAAATTTCTCCGGCACAAGTATAAAGGAAATGATTGCCATTTAAAGAAGCCCTTGATTGTCAAACAAATTCTGCTTGTCAGTTCCATAGGAAATGTACAGAGAGCAGTATGGAGAATATGCATACTGATGTTTGGGTGTGAGAGGTCAAGGGTTATAAATTAGAGTGAAGAGGCAAATAAAGGCTTAACCTTTTAACTCCCAGAAGTGATTGAAATCTAACTTCTCCTTTTAATATCCAATACATTATCCAACAAGCATGTAATGAGAATACTCAAACTTATCAGGTAGACATTGTTGTCTTGATCAAATACCAAATTCTCATAACTAATTTACAAGAAAGTCTGCAGCAGCTATAGGGGAGAGGGGAGCAGCTAGAAGGGAGAATTAAAAATCAGACCTTGGGATTTTAAGGGTTAAATAATGATTCACACTCAAACTTGCTAATGCCTTTTCACTTTTTATCAAGTGTGGCCAGTTTTCATTTTGATGGTCACATTTAACGCAATTCTCTTTTCTGTATAAACATTTGATGAAAGTGTGAAAGTAAACTGCTTTGAATTTATCAGAATTAAGGGTTTTCATAGATTTTTGAAGTTGAATTGGTAGCACAAGTTTACCCCTTCAACTCCCAGAAGTGATGGACATGTAACTTCTCCCTAAAATATCCAAGCATTACCCAGCAAACATGTTATAAGAATATCCAAGTTATCAAGTAGAAGTTGTTATTTACATCTAACACCAAATTCTTGTCACTAATTTACAAGGAAATGTGTAGCAGCCAGAGGGGAGAATTAACAATCAGATCATGGGAGTTAAAGGGTTACATAATCTGTAAAGGTAAAGGTGAACTGGAAATTACACTTAGTTGATAGTAATTGTGTATTAATGGTCCCTATTTGTTTTATGATTTCAGTGGAATAATAAAACAATTTGGGAATCATGTTGCAAGAATAGCTGTTGTTTTTATGATTTTTAGTACTGGGATGTTTATATCTGCAGCTGGTGAGTATAAATGCTGATTAAATGCTTTGATTCAAAATTTGGAAACCAGTGGTTTTTTTTTTTCACTTACAAGTTCAAAAATAAATCATTTTGATTTAAAACACTTTAAATTAAAGCATACCGGTACATTTAAATCATCGCAGATTGCTGGCAATGAGTGAGATCTCAACTGCATAGTAGTCAATTGTGTGATGTTGCAGCCAAACCCAGAATATTGTGAAAAAAGAAAGACAGGCTGGTATTCCTGTACTCTGAGTGTGCATGGAGGGGTCCATGTTACCTGTGCACTATCAATGGTCATTAAACCTACTGACTGGTGTAACTGTTGCTCTGGATGACAATTTCCATTGTTGAAAGTGTTTGAACTAGCTAAAAAAGAGAATAAGGAGTAAATTATATCTAGAAAGTTAACTAAGTTCATAAGTTCTTAACTAAAGCAGGAGTTTGCTGTCTCAAAATCAACAGTTTAAATCACATACCTGGAATGCATGAGAAATAATTACCTATAGTTTCAGGGTGAGAGCATAAGATGAATTTGTTTGCATGAGTCTTGCACTCAATGTGTAAGACTAAAGAGCTCTACCACTGATGCTGTAATTCTGGGTTAGTGCACTAGAATCAAATGTTAGTCTTTTGGATCTTGATCTGAACTGCTCCTTTACTACATGTAGTCCTAAGATAAATTTTTTTTTGTTCCTCGAAGCATTCCTACCCAGTACGTTTGCTATGTACATGGTGATTTTATCTTATGGAGGATGGTTTTCAGGAAATTATGCTGTAAGTTATTGATCAGGATACACAATTTTTTTATGATAGTGTTTACAAATAATGTTTAGTTTGTTTTTTATAGCTACTGAATGTTTATCACTCAATAAGTGAATTATTGTTCAATCAGGTACTGTTTAGACTGAAATAAATATTTGTATAAGATATATGATTTTTAATAAGCCTCTTATTTAATCCATAAATCACTGATGCTTCCCTCTCAACTGAAGTATGAATTTTTTGATGACTTTCTGCTATATTAAAATTTCTTGGACTTTAGACAAGGGTTTGTTTGAAATTATTTGTGATATAATAGCTATTTTACAGGACTGTTCTTTAAGGAAGGGTTGTAAAGATTTTGAACATGGCATCTGATTAGGCCCAGATTTAAATTTACTGTAATATTTGATGCGAGAATTTTACAGAAAGGCAAGATGGGGTGGGATTTGAAGTGTACTGTTTTAAATTGCAATGCTTGAAATGCTGCTAAAATTACAGATGATGGGTGAATTTTTTCTAAAATTCATGTATTAAATGGAATCAGAACCTGCCTTTTCTACCCTTCAGAAGGAAGTGGGTTTAATGGTTGGTTTGGTTCATTATTCTGTTCAGTGGTCATACCCAGACAAAATAAGGGTGTTTGATTCCATACTGCATGTATTGTTGCAAAGATACACTAGTGAAAAAAATAAATAATTCATTTTGTGTATAGCAATGTAAGCTGTAGTTTGAAAGTATTACCGGGCTTTAAAAAATTTTGAGACAACATGACAAAGGTGCTAAAAATGTCTTGTTATACTGTAGTGCTTAATGTATTATCTCCATCATAGGTGGCTGTCTTAGCAACAGCAGCTGGTTCCCTGATTGGTTGGCCTTTTAGTGCAGTTCTTGGGTGGGTACTGATGCTCATGTAATGGTATTAAAATGCTTATTGACTGAGTTCAGTAGGGCAGGAAGGGGAAAACATTTGGCTCAAGGTTATGATGTACAGACAAAGAGCAACAAGGTCCATGCATTGTGACTAAGGGCCAAATATTTTCCTGTTCAGCTCAACCAAAATAAGCCAATAAATATATATGAATTTTGGTTTGAAATTTACAATTTCTCAATTTCATCGAAAAGAAATTCACTGCAAGTCTGAGTTTCCTTGGAACTATCAGTGATAAGTTCATATTAAAAGTGCACTGTTTTGATTCTATTGATTTTTTTTTTCTTGTATTGTTTCAGAGTTCCTATCGCATGGGACATCATAAGACGTCAAAGAAAAATAATGTATTTTATACAATTATGCCTTATATCACTTATAGTATTTCTGGTGAGTACCGCAAAGATATCTTATGCACATCTTTTCTGTTATGTTTATTTATTAAATGTGATCAAAATTCAGTGTTCAATATAGACTCTAGTTTTTCCCTTGAGCACATGTACAGTGTATGTAAATGTACCTATGTATGTTCATGTTAAAAAATTTTCTCACAAATGAAAAATGATGTAAAGCAAACCAATCAAAAGTTTCTGTAATTTAATAAAATGCTTTAATTAGTATATTTTAATATTTACTTTTCAATGTATTGCATTGTACAGACTTGCAATACATCAACTGTGTTAGTTTTGAGTATTTTGAATTGTATGAGTCATCACTTTATATCTCCTTCTCGCCAAATTTGATGTCTGTATTGTAAGTGATGGACCAAATTTTTTGCACCAGGATGGGGGCAAAAATGGCCCAAGTGCAAAGTGCTTGAGCCATAACTTGCATGTTCCATCACTTACAGTATTGACCAAAAAAACAAGGTTAGTAAAGATGTGTATTATATCTATTGGTTCAAATAAGAGGCAGAACATTTTAATTTGAACAAACTTTTGAATTTAGCAGGCCATACAGTTAAATATGCCCCACTAAATTGACCAATCATAGTGCATGTACTAATGGAGAGATGTAATAAACTATGTTATGGCTTGCTCACGTGTCTGTGAGTTGTGTAGGTTGAAAAATGAGAGGGCTCTCACTTCTCATGCCAAACACCTTGTGGACCTTCTGCTGGCAAGCCAGTGGGGAGGGGGGACTATTAACTCTTGGGAGAAGCTGGCCACAGCTGTAGGTGCTTAAGCGGGGGCCTTTTTGTATTGGATAACTATACTATAGTACAATGTGACATTTGATCGAAACTTTTTAATATGATACCTGTAACTAATGTTTATTTCTTTATTTATTGTTCATTTAGGGACCATTAGTGTATATTGATTCCTTTTTCTATGGCAAAACCGTGATTGCCCCCCTAGGTATTGTGCTGTACAATGTATTTGGCAAAGGTGGCCCAAGCCTTTATGGTAAGGTTTGATGGATGGCATTGCATGCAGAGTAAAAGTGCAATGATCTGTGTAACCTGAATGTGTCTGGAAGAGTATGGATGGGAAGAGAGTAATTTCTGTAATGTGTCTTGCTCACTGATTGGCAAAATTGAGTTATAGTTGTAATTGTGGTTTTTCCTGAAATATATACATACATTGGAATGTGTATTTAGCAGCACTGTATTAGTTGTCATCTGGTATTAAGCAGTTGGTTTTCAAAATTTGGAAATTGTTACCCCTTATTTACGGTAATTTTCACTTCTTTTAAGTGGTCGTGATCACCTTTTGCTGAGTCCCAATGGCCTGTTTGCATTGTTCTCCACTGGTATTGACTATTCATAAAACTAAGCATAATATTTGAAGTAAACTTAAATACATTTTTTTTTCTCCCAAAATCAATGTTAGTAGTACTTTTTGAGCAAGTCTGTGAGCATTAAGTTGTCAATTATGACATAAAATAGTGATTTTTATCAATTTTTGTCATTTTAAACCCTTTCACTCTCAGATCAAATTTGTAATTCTCCTCACTGTCAACCATACAAATCTTATAATGTTAGTTCAGAGAATTTAGTATTGGACCAACAAATTATCCCCAAATTGAAATTTTTCTTTATTCTTATCACTTATCTGGTTGATATTGTATTGATCTTGTAAGGAGAAATTCTGTCTTGGTCACCCATGGGAGTTAAAGGGTTAACATACCCTACTCTGTGAGACCTGTATTAAGCGGTCTACCAGCTATTTCCTGTGGGTCATCCATCAATACATGTTCGACATAAATGGTTAAGTTTATTAAATGGAGCCAGGTAACAGTGCTTTAAATATTGTCTGCCTGGCAAAAATGTTGGTACTTTACACCCTGAGATCAGTATGGATTTTCTCCACTCTGTTCTCTATAAGTGTCCTAAGGTGCAGACATGAAGAATTTGTTGAACAATCCAGAGCCTCTTTACCTTCCAGATCATTCCCTTAATTCTCATGACATTGATGTGTGATTGTAAGGAAAAATTAGCTGCTGGTCACTCTCAGGGGCCAAAGGGTTAATACAGAGTAGGAAATCTGCCGCGAATTTTCTTCACCTTGGGCTTAGTCGAAATTTACATGCGAATTTAGAAAGCTCTTATTTTCTTTTGTTACCTAAAAGCGCTAACATTTTCTCGGTCCGAGTAAGGAGAAAAGAGAGGAGAAGACAGTTTGTGTTAAGATCACCAATAATTAACAAAACGAGAGGGTGAAAGAGAAAATTGTAGACTAACCTTTGCAAGGATAAATCCGCCTGTACATTTTCACAAATATTTTTTTGTTTAGAGAGATGACGTGGCATATGTTACTTTTATTTTACAGGCGTTGAGCCGTGGTCGTTTTACTTCTTAAATGGGTTTTTGAACTTCAACATTGTATTTCCTATGGCGCTGCTAGCTTTACCTGCCTGTGTAAGTACTTGAACGGTCAAAAAGACCTTATTGATAATATTGATAACTGCATGCGTGAAAGCGTAAAATTTTACTTGACATTTAATCATTTTGAAAGTTCATGCATGCTTTGTTCGGCTGAGAAAGTTTGAACGAGCAACAATAATGCAGCTGTGATTGCAGCAAAACTTTTCTGCAGTTGTATGATGCACATGCGGTGTAAGTCACAATTTGGTGTCTGCTTGCCGCAAAATTTCTGCAAATGGAAAAGGATTTCACCGACGTATGGTGCAGTGGTTTATTTACCTTGAATGGAATATCTGGCACTGCACAGAAAAGGTTGGATCAATGTTAGTATCTGAGCATCTGCGTACCTACCCCTCCCCTAACCCAACATTAACCCTAATTTGTCGTCAACTGGCTGTTGTTTGGTTTGGGGGAGGGAGGGGTAAGAGCGCAGTTGCTAAGATACTTACATTGATCGAAAATGCTTTTTCCTTGGATCTAAGGAGTTTCTGAGACTGTCCTTAGAGACTAGCAAACAGTACTTTTTTCGTATTGTCATATGTAAAATCTGAGACCATGCTAGGGAAACATGAAAATGATACAGTCACGTCCTTTTTGTGTTGAGATGCTCACATTAATTGTGTATTAAATGTGATTTATTAACTAGATAATAATCTATGTTTGACAGGTCTTTATCAAACTGGTGATGACAGGGAAATCACAGGAAAAGAAATGTATGTGCACAAAAACTGTTTTTAAAATAATGATAATCGTGCATGATTATCATCACTTTAGAACCGTAATGATAAACTTCAGGGTATTACAGTATGGTGCAAAAGTTATGCAAACGCCAATATTGCCCGAAACGAAATTTTCGCGACCTCTCCGCGAATTTTCGAGGCAGCTATTGTTTGGATCCGTACGAACTTTCCGGCGCGGAATAATTCACTGGAGATGTTAGTGAGTCCCGAAATTTTGAGAAAGTTTGCGCCTCTCGAAAATTCGCGGGAACACTTCAGAGATAATACCCAATTATTCAAGGGAAGCTACCTTGTAACGAAACACATGGAATTTCGCGCAATAATTCCTGTCTCCAAGGAAACTGCAATCATGGCAACCTTGGTATTCCTATCTTCTCGATATTTTCGGTCTTATTTGGGTCCCTTTTTTGCAATGATCAACTGGCATATTCTCCCTAACTTCTTATCACATTATGTTAGCGTAAGTTACGAGAATTTAGAGGTGCATTAGAACTGACGGATTACCCTCTTTTTTTTTTTTAGTTCCGTCGTCAGTGTTACCAATTTGGCTTTCACTTATGGGGATGTACATTTGGATTCTAATTTTCTTCACAAGACCTCATAAGGTAGTGGGACTAGACTGCTCATTAATGTTTAAGAATATGTACGTGGTATATAAAATTTGAATGAAAACAAAGCAGTTTCATTTGGACCACGAGCAGTCCCACATTTTTGCCGAAGCCTTCACGCAAGTAAAAAAAACGCGCCGTTCTGCACGGCGCGCTAACATTAATTATTCGTTGTCTAAGTTGAACTGCAAACTGACGTTAAACACTTGCTCAATTGGAAACGTGTTTTTAAACGTACAAACCGGAAAATTAGTCACAATTCAGTTAAGCTTTGTCGCGAAGAGGAAATTCTTTTGGTCAATAACTGTAATCATTGTCTGCAAAATTGACTGTATAGTGATGTTGTTCTTTTTAAATGTAACAAGTAATGGTAGCTACTTCATGACAAAAAATGATCCTTTAGTTTTTGTCGTAACAGGAGGAAAGATTTCTGTTTCCAATCTATCCATTCTTTTGTTTATTTGGAGCTGTAACGCTTACCAACTCACAAGTAAGTATATCAAAACTATTTTTTTTACTCATGACCAAAACGAAGGAAAAAAGTAGCTTGCTCTCCATGGCCAGTTAGCTTGTTGCCTAAGTATTTTTGTCTGTATATTTCCCTTTCCACGTGAAAATCTCCTTTCAGTATCAGTCACTGCTGTACTGAAAACAGTATTTATCTGCAAGTTAGGTCAGGAAAGAGTCAGGGAATCTCATTTCTGAGTCTCCAAAGATGATACTTTGTTTCTATTTATTTCCTTTTCATTGGAAAGGACGCTCGCAAGAGGAGAATAAACGCAACTAGTTTTTCTCAAAATTTTTTAATGTATTCAGCCAGCGGAATGTGTTTTAACTAGCATTGGTTAGGCCTTAAAAAGGTCTGAGGTAACCATTTCAATGATGCAAGGCAGCGTCTTCGTCATCCGTTTTTTTTTTGTGTATCTTTTACAGAAATTATTCCATGGGCTTTTCTTTAGCGGAAGCAGACATCATTACTCAGCTTCCTCCGCATGGTTTGCAGTCTCTCTGTGTGTAGTGTTCTCAGTTTTGTCTTTGTCAAGATCGAGTGCACTTTATTATGGTGAGATCTCCTTCACTGACACAGTGTAGTTACAATTAAGTGCTAATGGGCCAGTGTCGGAGGAACGAGTTGTTGAATTGTTGTGTGACACTGGAAGAAGGCTTCGGACAATCAAAGATCCCTCTCTATATCCATGAAATGACTGTCATCTACAGCTGTTCTTGGAAAAGTTGTCGGAAGAAAGCATAAAAGTTCACGCAACAATACCGAAAGGTTTTGTGGGTAGTTTTTAGGTCACGGCTCCAAGGCAATGCTAATTAAGAGAAAGGTCGGACGAGGCATCGTAGGTTTGACTAATTTATTTATTGGTTACTGACAACCCAGATCACCTTTCGAGATTGTCGTGTGCAATTATGTTCCCTTTTCCAACGAACTTTCTCGATTTATTGCCGTCTCCTAATAACCGCCATGTGGGAAACCAAAAATATTACCAAAAGCCGTCTTCGAATGGATAGTTGTTATTCGGCGAGAGTAACTACAACACCAAAAGCTTATGCCGCACAACATTTTATAAAACAGCATCAGAGACCTATTATATTCTGAAACAGATTGAAGCTTTGGGTTTGAAATAGCTTCACTTTTTTACCCTTCGATTATATCTTGAACTTATATCACCAATGTGACAGTGAAATGTTATCTTTGCAGGCATAAAGCAAATCATTGTATTGAATAAAAAAACCCTGTTTTTCATGCCAAATCTAGGCAGTGAATCATAATGTTAAGAAGTATTTGCAAGGATTTTGAAATAAATTTTCCCACAGTTGAGTCACAAAAATGCATATTTGTAGTTACATGGGATCGTTCTTCGAAAAATTCCAGACAGATACCGTATCTGAAGATTGTTCACTCTCTTTCTGGTTGTCTAGGTTACCACGCACCGATGGACCTGTTTATTGAGTTGAACCATATGTCGTCTAAACTTGAGGAGCCCCTTCCTCAGGGCAAACAAATAAACCTGTGTGTTGGAAAGGAGTGGTACAGATTTCCCAGCAGCTTTTTTTTACCCTCGGAAAGGTAATTGTTGTTATTATGGGAGCTACTTCAAGTAGTCCAATTTTGCTCGCAGTTAAATGAAATAAAGTAAAAATTCTGATGTGAGAAATTGTTGAAAGGAAGCTTGGAACTCAGAAACACCACAATACAAGTTTGGGTCTTCCGCCATCTGATGTACGGAGCCGCATGATGGGAACAAGGCTAATTTTGGTGGGCTCTCTGTAGCTTTACATGCGGATGATAAGCTGCAATAAATGAATCAGCAGAAAGAACACCACAAGGAATGCGATCTGACATCCCTGACTAAAAGGGGAAAAAGTTAGTGAAGTACTTTGCCCAATCCTCACCCGGAGGGTTTTTCTAGAGCCCGACTACTTTGAGATCTGTCAGCTTTGGCCCGTCACTCTGAGACTAAAGCGAAAGGAATTATTTCGTTTATGATAATATTCACATCCGTTTTATTTTGTCCTCGTCATAGATGGCATCTACAGTTTATTCGTTCCGAGTTTCGAGGTCAGTTACCAAAGCCTTATGCTGACGGACGCAACGCTACAAAAATTATACCAACCCATATGAACGACATGAATGAAGAGGAGCCTTCAAGATATGTAAGTATCTAGACACTAGGGCCCAGTTGTTCGTTATTCGTCGCTCAGTTCTTCCTGGCCCAAAATTTTTTCATCGTGGAGAGAGTTGCCACGCAAAGTCCATCTAGCTTGAATTACCTTGTATTGTGGACCTCTTAAAGTCGATAGATTCGCGTGGATCAGTGCCTGTAACGCGATGCACAACGTCTCAATAGTTGAACTTTTGTGAAAATATTTTTTCCCGCGATAGAATTTTGTCCTTGAAAAAATTCGCGTTATTTCAAACTGTTTTGTACTCGTGCTGCGATCACTGCGCTAAAATGGGTTGAAGCGACTTGTTTTGTAAGAAACACAGAAGGTTGTTCGACACAGAGACCTGTGGCAGCAACTTGTTAAAAATCCTGGTGTGCCCAGGCCCTTCACTCTTTTTTCGCTTTTTTGCAGATGTCCATCTCAAAATGTGACTTCCTCGTGGATTTAGAAACAGAAAGGGAAACTGAACTTGAACCAAACTTTGTGAAACGAACCAAGGACTGGGAAGTGGTGCTTCAGAAGCCATTTCTGGATGAAGAAAGGTAGGTAATTGTTCAGTCGTACTAAAAAAGAAAAGTAAAAAACGTCTATTTGCGTTGTCAGATCTCGAACTTTGATAAGCCTGTTATTTGAGGTTGATTAAAAACATAAGTTGTTTGACGTTTTGACATGCGTTAACCGCTTGCAGTATCAACAGAGTCTGCGCCTTGGCCAACAGAGAGTCTGTATTAGTATCCTTTCATTTGATTCACGTGGTTGAGAAAACAACTACTTATAGCAACTTGGATCAAGGGTTTCCCTGCTTATTTTGCAATTTACTTCTTTCGCCTTTCTCAGTGTGATCATTTGTGAAATGTTGTTTTTATTTGAAAATTTGATTGTCGCTCCTCTCGTGTTAGAGGTCTGATAGTCTAAAACTTTTCGGACCCAAAATGCAAATCGGATCATGTTAACCTACAAAGATGGGCGAAGTTTCATCTAAGTGGTTGTCCTAACTTGCAGCTCCACGGTTTCGCAGTTAACTGACAGTTTGTAATTCATAGCTTCACATACCTGAATATATTGTCGATGGTATCTTTGGATGAATGGAGACTTTTTACCATGCTACTTAGTGTTGTAGCCTTCTGTGACTTCTTGACATTTTGAAAAAATTTCCTGCACTCTGATAATGTTCACCTGTTTATATTGAAAATTGCTGAAAGTAAAAAGAGAGAAACCTGGCCCCGGTTGTTTGAAGGGTTGACAAAGCCATTTATTAGATAGATCTCTATCCGGTGGGTAGTGCATGACGTTTTTTTAACACTTACCCAGTGGATAGTGATTCATCCTTTGGATTGTGTGATTTGCCTTTTGAACAACTGAGCCCTGATTAGATATTTTCCTAGTAAGCTTAAGCAGACCAGCTCCTGCCAAAACTTTTTCTCTCAGCATGACCAAAGGTCTCGGTAGAACAAGTTTCCTTGTCTCACACGACTCTGTTCTTTCTTTTCGCAGATCTCACCGACTTTTCAGAGCATTTTATATTCCCTTTGTCTCCTACCGCTTCACAAAATATTCAAACTACGTTTTGCTGAGATCACTACGAAAGACCAGTGCGAAGGCAAAGAAAGGAAGAGATAGAAAACCTGTTGTCAAGGAAGAAGATGCAACAGTTTAACTAGCACAGTATTTAGGAAGAGACATAGCTATTGCCTTGTTTTCAAATACAAGACATTTTTCAACTAATATCGTCATCACAGTTTCGTCTTCTGCCCTTACGTTTACCGGAAAGGAGTGGTCGTTTAGTTTCGTGTCGTATTGTTTTCCTTTCGTGTATCTTCAGACAAGATTATTTCGCGACGAACCTTCCTGAACATACTAATGAACTTACGGCAGGCACGTTTTTCATTAGGCCATTTCCGAGAAACCCGAAGACTCCCTTTCAAAACGAAGATATATGATAAAACTGATCTTGAAATGATCTGCTTTTCTCATGCAGTTAAAATGACGCGTCGCGAGTAAAATCTTGTTCTTGGCCTCAATCTTTGAGGATAAAGGAGCTTAACAATGGTCTTTTGTTTAGTCAGGGATGTTACACAAGTTAAAGTTGAGCGCGCTGTTCTCGGAGATTACAAATATCTTATCAGATAAGATGGCCGTTCATGTATATTCACACCAGACTGATTGAAGTTGAAATAAACGAGAGAGCCACGCTGTGAGGTTAATGAAGGAGTGAAGATGTTGAAATCAGACTCGATACTTAAGAACAGTAGTTTCCTAGCAAGTTACCAGTTGGACGTAATTCGGCCCGATCACTCGCTGCACAGTGTGGTAAGGCTTGGGCTATCGATGTGAAAACTAAAACAGTCTTAACAACCCTTGCGGCTTTATGTCCTCTCTCCCAAGATCTTATCGTTGACTGAAATAGGTATCTTTCGCGCTCTTACTTCAACCCACCGCACTGCTTTGTCTATCCGAGAAAATTACTGTTCGAACGTTCCTCTCAGCTAGAAACTTTTAGGACAACTTGACGATGTGTGGTTGCTTGGAGTGTGGAGACTTCTCTCCTGCCTGATTGCCTCCACTTCGGCGATTAGAAAGAAAATGACAGACTTGTGTTTTGTACCATTTTTATTATTTAGTGATAATGTTAATTTTTTCGTTTCTAGTCACGGGCATATGCCTCGATCAGGACACTTCTTATATTTCTTCTTAATCACCCACAATACCGTCACAGCAGACTTGCAAAACGTAAAACAATAATTCTGACACTAATCGTTGGCACAAGCTTTGTAAGAAAAAAATTACGGATGATTTTGCAACGATGCAAGGAGCGCGCGCAACAAAGTTGATAGTTAGCACTGTAAGCACCATCGGTATCACTGAGTCCTAAGATGGACTGACCTTATTTCGACCCTTATCCCCTTATTTCCTATATAAATATCGATTATTTATATATGGACAGATTATTTCACATTTGAAAACATTTCTATTGTCTTAAAGCTGCGCTTACGGAGTCGATTAGGTAGCCATTTGCAATGTGTGTGTTCCAAAGCTTAAGAAAATTTATGACTTTTCAAACTACTTGTTTTAGTTTGTCTAAGAATCATTATTCATTCACCGGAATCGACTTGGTATATCACAAGATCTTGTCTGTGTTTATACCTAACTTATTTCAAAAGTATTTTTGAAAGACAACTTCGTATTCAATTAAAATGTTTATAACGTAACACAATAGGCCTCTTCGCTACGTTGTTCAGACCATATACTTCAAGATATATCAAAGCTCTTAACATATAATTTTTTTTTCTCTGACCAGTTTTTAATAGAAAGTGTTGTGTATGTTAAGACTTGTATGAAGTTTCTTTGCGAAAATAATTTGAACTTATGAAATTAGCTATATTTTAAGCTGGCGCAGAGCCAGTTCCAAAGTACGCATTGCAGACCTGTTCATAGGCGCTTGTTCCGCGCTTTTCGATCATAACTACCAGTTACAGTTAGTTGAATTCTAGCGCGTACACCATTCAAACTCGATCACGTGCTCCGTGATGTTCAACTGACACTCTTCCTTACCTATCCCATAATACACCTTGGCGTTCTTACACTGAATGGTTATTTCACGAAGGCTGACAGCGTATCCCTTGCTTATCAAATCAGCCAGGGTCATATCCACAAAAGCTTTCATCTCAGCATCTTTTAAGGGACAAACCACAGGTTCCGTTTCTTTCACGCGACGTTGCACATTTTCAAACGTGTCGTGAATTTGCACTGATCCCCGTTTAGCGGGTTTGCAAACGATCAAGTTGTGCGCTTGCGGACCAACACAGTCTCTGCATTCCATAGTCTTTTTATGATCCTCTTGCGACAGCAGGCTCACTTTGCTCGTGGACGTCAAATTTTGAAGACTCTTGTTTTGTGCGCAAGTGATAATCTGTTGTTGCCACTTTTCAAAATCACTTCCCAGTTTATATTTCCTCGCCTCTTCCAATTTGTGCGCAAAAACGTTTGAGAAACGTTCTAGAGTGTCGATCAAGCCTTCTATTTGGTAGAATTGCGCTTCTTTGTAAACCTTTGAAGACAATTGCATAAGAAATGAAGAAATGACTTTAAGAACCCTTTGAATGACTAAGCGCCATACTGCGCAGGATAGAAGTCAGGAACTCCTTTCTGCTACAACCTTTTGCCAAGTTCTAATGGAACACTCCATATTTTTCGGCTGCATGTCCAATTATCTGTCACCAGACAGGTAGGAGAGGGGGGGGGGGGGCGGATAATCAATCGTTTATTGAGCGTGACGTTTGGACTGCTACACTGCTAGTCGTCTTCAAATATGAATACGGTCACTTCTTTTGGATGTTGAAGGTATACACATTTCCTCTACAGCAAGTCTTTTAATTAGTGATTTTTTTACTTGTTGCCATTAGAGGAACTATTCTAACATATTAGATACCCAGCGTGTCTTTGCGTTTTATTTATGTGGTAATTTAAATGAAAACTATCAAAGGATAATTTAGCCATCGCTTACCTCGAGGGCTCTTTCAGCAGATGGTAGCTGTGTACTATCTCGAAGATAATTCAGGATTTCTTTGAAGTACGTTCCATCCCGATCAATAAAATATCTCCCTTCACTATCTGTGTCCAGTTCGTGCCGGCCACTAAACATGGCGGCTAACATAGAGTCTTTATCCTTGGTCAATGTGGATAGAGTAGTTACAAAGTGGTATCCACCAACATTAAGCGGTATCACCCTGGGTAAAGACTGTGTGAATGGAAAGAAGCACACGGAAAAAATTAGCTGGAGTAAAAGAGAAACCGTGGGGTTTCGTAACAGTTCTTCATTAATTGTCATTTAACAGTTTTCTTATTCAAGTCGTCGTTCCTTGTGGAAATTGTTTAATAAACTCGAAACCTGCATCTCTTGGGGCCTCACGGCTTTTTCGGGCCCTAATCACGGGAATTTTCCCCGCGCGGGGCCCCAGGCCTCTCCCGATTGTGCTCGTAAATGTTGGGAAAGAGTTGCCAAAAATTGCTAAAACTCCGAAAATTTGCTACCCAAATTTCAATAGTTGCTTCCTAAATTTCTTGATATATTTAAATAAACGTTGATTAAAAAATATACTTCCCGTTCTTTACAATATTTTCCGACATTGATCAGCTTGGCCTTAAAGAGTTGCTCGCAAATATGTGCTGAATTTTAGGTATTCTTTGATGGAACGCAATAGGTCTGTGAAACGTTGTCGAGTGACGGGTCAAAAGATTAATTAATTGCAGTCATCAGTAATCCGTGCCACCATTAAAAAGAGTTTTCAAAGTCCTAATCATTTCCGGAAATTTTCAAAAATCTCTCCGGATGTCACAAATATTTTTATTAGAGATGAGAGAAGCTGAACATTTTCTTTGACTGGAGACTAGGCATCACGCGATTAATTTCTATTCAAATTCATTAAACTTTTGAAAGGTTAGAGACACGAAATATCATAATAGTATAGATATACCAAAAATTCAAACAGATTATTTGAAGGGGACTCCGACACAGCAATTCTTCAAGGTGTCACGCTTCTAGCGGCAATTTCACGCAACGCTCTCCCCAAACGCGTCTATTGGGGTAAGTGCGTGACATCCCAAAGAACGGTTGCAGACTATGAAGGTGATTGATTCAAAAGCCAGAACAAGGTGAACTAACACCCCAAAGAATCGTATAGACCGAAATACTGTGATGGATAGAGATTGCAAAAGCTGGCGTGTCATCTTAAGAACCTACTCCGAAGACAACACTATTTCGGTATATCCGACACTATCAATTTTAATCGCGAGGTCAATGGGCCAAGTATGCCCACGATAAGTCGAAAATGGAGTCGTACTCGATGCTTGCTTTCCAAAGATATCAGTATTTACCTGTACCGCGTTGCAATTTTTCCTCAAATTTCTAATCAAGTGTTGTAAATCCGGGTTTGAATCCTGGATCCTTGCGGCCTCGCAGAAACTCAGGTAGGAAGTATTACCCCCAACAGACATTTTCATGGGAAATTAAATGCGTAGTAACCTGAATGTCCTTGTAAACTTACCGAGATTGTGCGTACTGCTTCACTGTGTCCAACCATAGCTAAAAGTCTTGTCTTTGAGAGCGCTATTGCTCACATGATATGTTTGCAACAATACATCGATTAAGCAACGACTTGCGCAAGCTGCAAAGATAAATACGAGAGAGAGGCGTTGAAAAGTTTCATAACTGTACTGGGTAAGAAGGGATTTCTAATTTTCTTTTTTTGTACACGACGGCTTCTTAAATAAAATATGAATTTAACGGTTTATGTGCTTTCTATCGCTATGAAAGCCAAAGATCGGTAAAACATGACTATGTAATTAAGTTAGCTCAAGTTTTTATAAAGGTCCTGATAGTCGTGAACGGTCTTTTTGTCTATAAATGGCAATGTCGTTCGATATTTAAGCAGGGTTATCAATTTTATTTCCTATGGGAAAGTCAACGTAAGCTTGTCCATATCTAGATAAACAGATTAAATTGAGCTCTTTTGCTGCACGAAAACTGTACTAAGAAGAAAGCTTATTGAAGTATCTGAGTTTTATTTTTTATCGCTTGCACCTTAAATATGATCACTATCAAAACATTCACTTCCTTAATTAACGTTTAACCTGTATGCCTGCTCAGACTCAAAAAGTCGATGATTTCATTCGCTCTGTTTTGATATCGCGTTATGAGAACAGCAGACGCTCGTGACACCTGAGAATCTTCAACCGTCAACTGATTCAAACGCTTAACCAAGAAAGACCTCTCGTATCAGTTTCTTTTTATCATAGCTTGCGTAACTGACAGTTTTGTGTGCGCTGAGCAAAGAGTTATGAAGCTGTGAGCGTTGAAAGGTAAATATTACTTCCAGACCCAAGCCACTTGTGGCCTCGCTCTAACGCTCACAAAACCGCAAGCAACGTAAGCGAGTAAATAATAATTATTAGTGCTGGTGCAGTTCCGTGTATTTTTTCTGTAAGATTCTTTCGTATGATACTATACACTGGTATTATTTTTTTTCTGTGGGCTTTTGGCTGAAATTTGCAAAACAAGTGTCACAAACCCCTGTTGGGAAACATCAATAAAATATTACATTGCATTGTATTTTTGAGTCTAAATGTGTCGTAACACAGGTTAAGATATGATCTCACCTTAACAGAACGCTTAAATGAAGTCAGCTGGTCCTCAACCATCAGAAAGGCTTAAAATCTTTATACTTAACAGTTTAAAAATATTCCATTTTTTTATTTTCAACCGTCAATAAAGCTAACTGATATTAGTCGTTTAATCTCTAAGATATTCCTCAGTGATTAGCATCCAATTTCTCCTCACAATATCACTACTGTATCACACATTAAGGTCACGAGATTTAAAAGAAATGATCACCAGCTAAAAAAGCTCTTTAGTATTAAACAAATTCTCCTTTTCAGCACCACAGGATTTGTACAGAGAACAGTATGGAGAATATTCATAATGATGTTAGGGCGTTAAGGGCTAAGCACTGAAGATGGTATCAAGGTGTGTTGTATATAAACAATCGGCTCAGATATTTGGTTCTGTAAAAGCCTTTTATTCACCTTTGTTCAGTCAGTTTCTATCATCAATATTCATGGCGACTTCCCTCTGGAAACACTTCGAGTGTCATGCGTATTATCGATAAGACATCTATCGCTGAATACTGTACCTCTTTAATTTTTATTTGTTCAGATTTGTGAGGAAAGGTTAACAGGTGAGCAGCATTTTCAACCTTAAAATTGTCAAAACTACTAATTTCGACAATCTATATAAAGGGAAACAGTCGGAATAGTTTTTTGGAAATCTTGATTTTGCCAAGTGCGGCTATCAATGAGAGGCTCATTATGGTTAACCGATCGCTTTAAAACGTCCAAACTAAAAAGCCGATAGGTGTAAAAATTGACGAATTCTGAGTAGTAAAAAAAGTTAACCGTAGAGAACATTTCTAGTGACCAAAATGGAAATGTATTAACTGCTATAACTCTGATTTTTTCCCTGTAAATTAAATTTGACTTTAACAACCCGCTTTTTTCTTGAGGATTTTCTTTAGGTTGTCTTAAAAACAGAAGCGCAAAAACTTACGTAAAACTTTATGTACCTAGATTGGTCATGAAAATTTAGCATAGCTTGATCAATCAAAGAATTTTGTGGCTGAAAAGTACATGCAGAAGTGATTCCATTGTGTTAAATGAGTAAAGTGAGCGTTCTTCGCTAGCATCGTTTCGGACGCTCTTAGGTGTCTGGGAAACCACGACACCTAAATTTCAACGTTATCTTGATTTATTCGCTTGCTTCACTTAAACATCCATAGTCTCCTGACACGCCTCCATTAAGGTCTTAGAGGGGAATTCCAGTAAACGTATTTAAATAAAGCAATCAATTTTTCAGTCTCACACCACAAAGAATTCTGTGGAACAAGCTATATTTCTTTTTTTGCGTATCAGGCGAGCGAAAGTTAATGCGAGTCGAGCGCGAGGAACAAGTCGTGCATGAGGTTGTCACGCCTTTCGCGTTTCCGTCGTGCTTGTTTAAAACACGCACAAACGACGCCTTTTCTATAGACTACCCCTAGGTGGAGGGGGACTGGAGAATAGGAGCTCAAAACAATAAAGGATAGGAGGAGCCTGGGAATGCGTACGGGGGTAGGAACTTCTTGATATGGGGGAGGGGGAAGAACATAAAATGGGGAACATCCCCCACCCCCACCCCCCACGGGGCTCGTGAACGCTAGTCAAGGTAGCCTATTTACCATTCAAACTCGACCACGTGTTCCGTGACGTTGAATCGACACTCCTCTTTCCCTATCCCATAATGCAGCTTGACATTCTTGCAGCGGATTTTTTCCTCACGAAAGCTAACGCAGTAGCCATTATTTTTCAAGTCGGCCTCGGTGATGCTTATGAACATTTTCATATCTGCGTTCGATAGAATACAAACAACAAGGTCAGTTTCCCTGAACCGTCGTTGTACGTACTCAAATGTCTCCTGGTGATGAACAACTCCTTGTGTAGCAGGTTTGGATACTACCAGATTGTGCGCATGCGGACCAATGCAGTCTCCGCATTCCATGACCTTTTGATGATCCTCTTGCGACAGCAGGCTCACTTTGCTTGTTGACGTCAAGTTTTGAAGGCTCTTGTTTTGTGCGCAAGTGATGATCTGTTGTTGCCACTTTTCAAAATCGCTTCCCAGCTTAGATTTCTTTGCCTCTTCTAGTTTATGTGCAAAGACGTTTGAGAAACGATCTAGAGTGTCAATCAGGCCTTGTATTTGGTAGAATTGCGCTTCTTTGTAAACCTGCAATAATGAAATACTCATTTAGCCTTTAAGAAGCACGCTGAATTTTCAACACTTCAATTCCGTTTGCCTTCAGTTATGGTGAAATGTGGAGGACGTTACCCTTTTTTACCTGAATGGGAATACACCATAAGAGATTCGACATTGTCATGGCTTTAATGATAATAATAATAATAATAATAATATTAATGATAAGAATTGGAAGCATGTAAAAAAGGTCTCTATGCTCTTATAATTCCAGAAAAATACTTATAAAACTGGAAACGACTGTCGTCAGTCGAAACCTTAAGAAATATATATCTTCCTTGCCTGAAGGCTCAAGATGACTGTAAAGTTCATACCTCGAGAGCTCTGTCAGCGTTTGGCAGCTGCGTACTGTCTCGAAGATAATTCAGGATTTCTCTGAAGTACGTTCCATCCCGGTCGATAAAATATCTCCCTTCACTGTCCGTGTCCAGTTCATGCCGGCCGCTGAACATGGCGGCTAACATAGAATCTTTATCCTTGGTCAATGTAGACAACTTAGTCTCAAAATAGTATCCACCAACATTGATTGCTATGACGCGGGGTAGAGACTGCGCCTGAAAGAAAGGAGACTGTACATATCTGATTGAAGAAATAGGAAAAAAAAAATATGTCTCACTTCATAGCCCATCCCTACACCGGAGGGGGGTGAGCTACAAATTTGGCCTCAATAAACGCAGAGAAAGAAGCCACGGGTTTTGAATCTTAGATATTTTGGGGTCATTTTCGGACTTAAACATACGAAAACGAAACTACCAGCTTCATAGCCTTCCGCCCTCACAGACTGTGCAGAGCTCAGAAATACTGATTTAGGTAAGTAGCATATTACAAATGTGAAGGCTGAAAAGACCGAATACTCCGGCTCGTTAGAACTGCTTAAATTATAACCTGCACTAAGTGGACACATTGTTATAGGCGTATACTAACAAGGTACGCAAGGGCTTCCACTAAATACGGGTTTCTTCTGTTCTCAAACACAAGTATCGACTCCGATTAAAATCATGCAATCAGTGCTCGATTGATATACGGACTTTTAAGATTGGTGGTTTGGCTTTCCACTTGCATAGACGTATGTTTTTTTTCTTTTTCTTTTCTTTTTTTTTTCAAGCTTGAATGCCTCCCTCGCATAAGCCCCGTGGTTTCTGGAGGCTCCCTTGCCATCTATTACAATACTGTTTTTAATAAGTTTTGTAAAATTACTAATTTTGTGCTGTAAACGTCCTTTCTCTTATGAATGGCGAATTGAATTTGTATTGTGTTGTTCAGTTAAAGTGGCTTGAAACAGTTTAACTCGTTTTCCTCGACTGATAGTAGCTTTCACTCGTATTTGTTAGTTTTATTGAAAATGGTTTCAAAATATGGTCAATTATTTCTCAACCCGTTGAGAACCTCTTTTGAGTCATAAGGCTACCATAGGAACAATGTAGTTTCGTCGAAAACTCGTAATTTTTAGTGGTATGCTCCTGTAACTCAAGAACGAGCTCGGTGACCTTAATTTTTCATTATTGAATTGGAATCGGCATATCAAGATTGATCTTTTTCGAAAATTTTTAAAGGGACAAGCTCTTTTCAAGGTGTTTCTGAACTGTACTTATCTTACACCGTTTTCAAGGGAACAAACGGAAAAGAGTGTTAGTTTTGTTGACAGCATAAAGAACAAGTCTCCTAAAGTAACAGGTTGCTTAAACATAGGAGGAGTTGCAAAACTTACTAAATTTGTGTGCTCCTGTTCATTGCGTCCAACCATGCTGGAGTTGCACTTTGAAAATTGCATTGAGGTTCAAAAGTCCTAAAGCTTCGTATAGTAAAGCGACGCTTGCTTAAGCTGGAAAATATATTTACAACAAAAGGTGTTAAAATGTCGGCCGGCTCGATTCGGTTGGAATACTTCAATCATATTGTTTTTCTATGTATTATCTAATACCATGTGACGTGAATAGGATAAAAAACCTTTTCGAAAGTTATTTCTTGTAGATTTGAAAAGTTGTAATCTCTAATTAGAGACCAGTCGTAAAGTCGTAATTGCCCGGGGAGGAGGTGGAGGATTGTGTTTGTGTGTGGGGGGGGGGAAGGGTTGTGGGGATCACGGAAGGGGAAATCAGTATTCATGGGTTTCGAAAGCTAAAAGTAACAACCTGTAAGCGAGCAGGCTATCAATGACGGTGCAGTACATGCTGTGAAGCTGAGTGAAAGGGGCTGGGGAGGAGCATAGAGTCAAGGTGTACATCGTTACGAGCCGGCTTGGCTCGTCGGCTTGTCGTCATGGTGACAGATGTGGGGATTGTCCCGTTTCTAAACTGCCTAAGGCAAAGTTTGTTTAATGCTGTAGTGTTAGGGATTTATAGCAATATTCTCTCCACTGCGGAAGCAATTCCTAGCGACTTACATCAAGGATTTATTTTTTGGGGAAGATGTTGAGATCGAATAAAAGCCGAAAATGAATGAATCATGGAAAACCTGTTTGCATCATCCGGATGACGTAATATACGTAATAGAAAATTGATTTGTTTAAAAAACAAACAGTAGAACTTGCAGGTTTTCTTATAAAACTTTTCTTATAAGACTTGTCTTATAAAAAGGTGCGAACTCATATTACCAGCATCACAAATGCAACGATTGTGAAGTTGGCCTTTTTTCGATTTCCGGTCTTCTAGAGGCACCAATGTTGGTAAATATGAGTGCAAATGATCTAATTTTAATTTCCCAAGACTAAACTCTTGGTTTGAATGATTGTACAGCTTACTAAACGAATCTGGCGGTAAAAATAGCGAGAAATCATTAAAAAAATAGAAACTTTCTTTGTTGAAGAATTGATCAAAACCAAATGATGTAAAACAAAATTACCTTTCTTGTTTGAATTTATCAGTGGCCATCGTCTGCGCAAAATGTAAATTTCCGTCGATCCTCGAAGTATCCTAGTCTTGCTATATATTTCTTATCCGCCAGATATAATTTTTTTTTTCAATCTTGTGTGATCGAAAATGTTATCCTGATGCATTTAACATATGTATTTATATATATATATTTTTGGATATTTCTCTACCCGGTGGTTTTAATCGGTGGGCTTTGGCCATATGTAAACACGCTTCCACAGGATCTAGTTTCAAATATTATTCAACATCTGGGGAAACGTTTGATAAAAGAAATCTTACCCATGCTAATTTGCTAGTCTTCTGAAAAATTTGGATCACATCAAAAACCTTTTTGTGTTTAATCTCATAGATTTATCGTAAATCTACGACGTCTCTTGAAAATTCTGTTGATATATGCGGGATCAATTCACATCAAAATTAACGACAGTGAAAATTCATTATTACCTCGATAACCCTGGTTTTTCCTCGCTGAAAAATCGATTTTTATCACCCTCATCCGCTCGTAGATTCTAAAATATACCTTTTTTTTCCTCTGCCACTTCTCTCCTTTTCTAGTAATTCAGTTGGACTTTACAATATATTTAGTTTACACGCAGGAGTACTCGCGTCGTATCAGTGGCTTTCTCATTGTCTTTTTTGACAACACCTGCTGATACCGTGTGGGACTAATGACTAGCCCAGGCCTCTCTCCGATTTATACAAGTTATAGAGAATTTCTCTTACACGGGAAATAAACTCGGGCTCTATCAAAGAAGCTCAAACAAGCCTTTAATTTTTTTCATTGAGAAGGTGTTAGACCATAAAGTTATGAAAATCGCCCGGATCATAACGATCTGAAGCGTAGGCGATGAGTAGTTCTCATATGAACATTGTAACCGCGGATTTCTTTTTTACTATTTTCAGTGTGATTACGGCAATTCAATGATATTATCAATCTGTTTCTGGTTAAACAAGAATGCTCTTCGGGTGCTTCGTTTGAAAAGTCTCGATCCATCGAGCCTTACGCTAACTCGAGCCCAAATCGATTTTTTCCATAGATTTCCTCAACACCGCATTCAATGACATTTTATCTTCGGCAACTCGAACCATTCACAGTTTCAACTCACGCTCTCTATTGCCATTTCCTCTCAGGTCATTTCTTTCACAATTTATCCTTGATATCTCAAACAAGGTTTGAAAACTTGCGGCAAATCCAAAGAAAAAAACTGTTCTGTGATACCGTATTCTCCGTAATTTCAATCTGTGCCACAGATTGAAATTATAGAGAAGCAGTCGTCAAATATTTTACTTTCTCTTTCTTTTATACCTCTTACTGACCGAGTTCTAGGTCCGTACTACAAGTTACGGACCGATTTTTACCATGCAGATGTATGGCCAAGGGCGAAGTGTATGCGTGGGCCATACTAGATCTGTGCATAATTATCAACGCAGTTTGAGCAGAAATAAACCAAACGCGGTTTTTTTCCTTATTTCCGGTAATTTGCTCTCAATTCCCGATTAGGTAATCCGACTTTTTAAAATCAATTTTGAAGCAGTGGACTTATCGATTGTCGACCGTGGTAAGGAGCGACGTGATTTTCTTTTAGGTAATTACAACATCCTTGCAATTCTAGCTCAAGTAATTCGCTGAGACCTTCGATCAAGCAGTTTGTGGCTGGTGTACTGTAACAAACAATTGAAAATACAACTTGGTTAAATCAGTTTGGCCTGATATAAAATACCTAGGCGAATCGGGAAATGCCATTAAAATTGGCCGAAAATTTTCTTCTTCCTCAATGAAAATGTTCAGACATTATTCATGGTAAAAAACAGAAACTCTTACAGAGATTCTACGAATTAAACATCATCTCAAAATTCGCGGTGACCTCAAATTAGTGTTAGTAACACTTTGTGCGCGGAAATCACTTTCAGAGTATTTCCGCCTGATGCAAGCAAATAGTAAAGAATTTAACAAAAGAAAAAAATTTAACAATAATTCTGGAACTTGACGATCAGTTAACGGGAAGATAGCCTATATACCTATAGTTATGTCAGAAACCTTTTCAATTTGTGGATTTGCTATGTGTTGGTCTGGCGGAAACGTTTCGACGAAGTCTGCGATAAATCTGCGAAATATGAATTTGGATATCTTATATATACACTCATAGAAAAATTTTCTAAAGTATCGAATTTTAACTTAGAGGTAAGACTTCAATCAGCGGTTGTTACACGGTCAAAATTTGTTGGCAGGATATTGACTCATTTCTTCCCCACTATTCTAAATAATTATTGTAATTGCAATACTATTACCTTTGTACGATGTACGATTTTCCAGCTTGAAAATGTGATTATTACTTTCGATGATGGTGTTTATACATCAGCCATAAACTGATCAAACCACTGAGGTGATCAGGTTTTATTTCCCGAGAATGGTCCTCCTCCTAGCGATTATAAGCAGTACCTAGCCGCTATGTATCTTGAGAACTGAATGACCTTTGTTTTCCTAAGGGTGAGGGTGGAAGGTATGTGCATCCCAAGATATTCGAGACTAAACTTTGATTTCTGTTCCTTGGCAGACGCAGCCGGAGAATAAAGACACTCATTTAAACTACTTTCCCCGAATTAAGGTTAATGTTGGGTTGGGGGGGAGGGGTAAGAGCGCAGTTGCTCCTGTAGTTACTGACAATGATCTTTTCCTTATGCTTGTGGATATTTCCGCGTGTAAAATTACACCATTAATTCGGAGAAGGATAAACTGATGTCGGTGATGTCAGTTTTGTTACATAATCAGTTTCCTCGAGCGATAATGAACCGTCTACAGTTCTGGAACTATTCTCTTGGTTTGCCAACGCGTGTACATCAGTGTCCGGCCCAAGGCAATTCTTTCAGCCATACTCCTTTCAATGTTTTTTTATCGTTTGTTTATCGTTCATGATCGAAGGAGTCTGATTGTTTTGCAACGTCTGATGTTTTGATGACAAATACACTTTCAGGTTTCAAGATTCTTTTCAGTTTTTTTCTTATCCAAGCCAGTTTTTTGGCAGATTTGTGCCGAATGCTCCCTGATTTAATATGTTAATAAAACGCCGTGACGTTGCAAGGACAGGGACGTCACACTACAAAGGGAATTTCCCGACTTAGTTTCGTTTTAATTTTTTATTAACCTTTTAGTTCCCAAGATTTGATTGTTTTAAAATTCTCCCTTCTAACTGGTACACATTTCCTTGTAATTTATTATGAGAATTTGGTGTTTATAGTTCATGATAATAACTTCTACCTGATAAGTTTGAGTATTCTCATTACCTCTTTGTTGGATAATGTATGGATATTATAGGGAGAAGTTACATGCTAATCATTCCTTGGAGTTAAGTGGTTAAGGCTTACTCCTTACAACGAGCGATGCACGGGGAACATGAAACATACTTTGTGTTCTATTCCAAATTCTGCTTTCTGATAGGCTTCGCCACTCGTCTGGCTCAGGCCTGGTTTGTTGTTAAGTTTTTAACAAAAGAGAGATTTATTCTATAACAATCAAATTGTTCGCTCGAGATTTGTGTACATGATGGTTGTTGATTCGGGTTTAATTCGCCACTATCAGCCATCACACGATGGAGATCACACGCTCCTTGAATAGTCAGGTCATGTATGACGGAAGTAATCAGGGCCCATTTGTATAAAGGACGGATAACGCTATCCAACAGATAAATCGCTATCCAGCGGATAAATGATTGTAAAACATACTGCGTTATCCACCGGATAGAGTTTTATCCAGAGGATAGTATTATCCTACCTTCGAACAAGCAGGGCCAGATCGATTCGATGGGCTATTTTTTACTTTATTTTAACATTTTGCCGATCACAAGACTTGTACGGGCCTACGCTTATACTGAGTTATATTCTTGAAAATAAAAAATCTTGGTTTCACAAAGATTGCAGAAAAGCAAAATATTCAGAAGGTCTCAAAGGGGTTTAACATTTAGTTGTAAAACGGCAAACAAAATTAGCTGCTAGGCGTATAAATTGAGAAATTTTAACCGTTAGTCCTAAAGAAATTTAGCGGTGAAAAGTCTTCCTTTAATCTTAACGGAAAGTCATCACCCATTGGGACCCTGCATTTAAACAAACAACGCGAAATGAGTAAAGTTTAATACCAGGTTTGTGTTTTACTTTGGTTGAGCTGAAAATCCTCAAAGACCTTGTAGTCTTATAGAGAAACCAAGAGAACATCAACTGAGAACCCAGATCTTAAAATGCATCATTATTCAACTCAGCGATTCAGCCAGTGTAATTGTCATTGGGAGGGTTTTCGAACACAAATATTCCACAGCGATCCACATCAATAGTTTTAGAGTAATACACAAGTATCAAATCAGCCCAACTGTTATCGCGTCCATTTCTAGTGACATCAATTTCGGGGAAAAAAGGTTTTCTCGTCAGCTGGTAAGCTTATTCTACCAGTTAAGCTAATTTTAGTCACGGTTTAATCCTTAACCATGTAATTCTGAGAAATTCTGCTGTTTTTTGAATTAAAAAACATCGTATTATTTCTTTAGATTTGATCTTTTCCGCTTTACCAGCGTCATAATAACAAGGTTGTTCTATTTCCTGTTTGCCATTAATTTCTTTTCAGTTAGCCCTTTTTGCTCAGGTCCAACTACCATCAACGCAGAAAGATCACCAACGAATGTATATCTCGCAAACTCTCTGCTTTAAGAGCTTTGCTACAAAATTGTTGCATTTAAATAAAGCTTAAATAAAGGGTTAAAGCTGTTAATATCAATTACATACAGAGTAACAAATCCCATTTTTTATCCCTCAATCATTTCATTTTCATTTTAAACGAGTATGTTAAAGTTACTTACCAGATTACGACTGGTTCTACCTTTCGTAAATCTTGAGGCGGTTACATCCAAATTCAAGACGAATCACGTAAATATTCGACAGTTTTGAATCGCCCATATTCACTGCGGTCGGTAATGAGACACGCAAACTTTATTCGTATATGGGGTCACGAGTTTCGTACGCTGTCAATTACTGTAACAGCACGGGACCAGGACGGGTTGAAAATGATTATAAATAATCACGACTAAAAAGATGAGAGGATTCCTTAAACAGCGTCTATTAAGCGAATACAGGCGAAAGCCCAGTTTTGTCTTCACTTATAAATCATGAAACGAACTTGTATCAGCTGACGCAGCCGTTTGTGACTCAAAATTTGTAATCTCTTGTAAATGCTTGAAAAACTTAATAGTTTCCATGTCGCGTTAAAACTTTACAGTTTCCAAGTCGTGTTAGGTGTACGTTAAAAACAGTCGGATATCATAAGGAAGCCCAAAATGTAATATTTTATATTTTATTTTTTACAACCAGAAGATCTCGTAAGCTGAAAAAATACGGGACGCGCAAATAAGAAATTTCTTGGTAACGGAAGGCGTAAGATAGCCGAGGTAGCACGAGATAGCCGCGAACCACGGCACGAGCACGAGATAGCCGTGAACCACGACTATCTCGTGGTTCACTCGTAACAGACAGCTCGTGCAATCTCTTTCTTTTCTGACAGGATTTTCGCGGGATTTCCCGCTTGTCACGCGCGACCCAGGACTCATGAAGTCTGCTTCCACTGTATCAACCTTTCTATTCAAGAGATCTGAAGATCAATTCTTCAAAATGATGGCGCCGTATTTCTTTACTTCCTAGTCATGGTAATTTGGTGTATAACTTCTGAACTGATCTGTTTCCTCATATCCTGGAAGCGGAAGGTTTGTATATTATGCTGTAAGCCTCAAAAACACACTCTGATGATATTAACTCGATGTTGGTCTTTGATACTAAATTTAATTTTCTCAGCACATGAACAAATTAGAATCGTATCGGCCCTAAAATTACTGCAACAACTCTTTTGAGAAAAGAAAACTTTAACTTTTCCATTTCATTCTGTTCGACAAAAAAAGTGAAGTTTTCATATCAGTGAAATATTAATGGATAATTTTTAGATTTTTATAAGAGTCGGTTGATATCAACTTGGAACGTTCACCTGAGGTTCTCAAAAAGCAACATTGGATTACAAGAGTTTTTTTTTTTTTTTGAAAGCTTGAGTCAATTGTCGGTCAATTCAGAAACAGAGGGTTGAAATATTTTACTTTCGTGCAAGTTTATTTGTGCTTTTATTGTTGACATTAGACAAAGAAGTTTGTTTTTGACAAATTTGATTTCATCAATTTTCAGTCCAACATTGTTGTATCATTAACGTTTTCGAAACTTCTATTAGAACAGTTCTGCTCTTTTTTCGTAACGTCAGTCTGGAGGATTTTTTTATCCATAACACAGAAACGTATAGCAATGAATATTTATGCGAAAAGCTGACGAATATTTTAAAGCATTTGTCAATGTAACTTTGATTTTACATTGGACTAGACGGCTATCAGTTTCAATGTTTTTTTAAGTAGCAGAATGGATAGAGATCGGAAAGGAAACTCGACACTTGAAACCTTTGGATTTAGTTTCATTCCTTCTTTTCGCAGTCTGTCATTGCCATCTCTGCGACAGCGAAGATAATCTTTTACAACTTTAATAAGATCAGGTTATGGCGTTACTTTAAATCGAAACCTGTCTGAATTCCTCAAAACGCCAGCTGGTTGACTAGCAACGGTTCCTGGTAATTTTACCGCGTAAGTTTTTTGCTTGCTTTACTTGCACATAAAGATTGTGAATTGATAGTATCTTTCTAACAATGGAGTATGTCTCGTGCAGGAGAAACTTCAAGCTCTCAAAATGATTTTCAATGTTTCTGTCAAAATGACAGC
Organism: Pocillopora damicornis; assembly: GCF_964200805.1. Classification (NCBI taxonomy): domain Eukaryota; kingdom Metazoa; phylum Cnidaria; class Anthozoa; order Scleractinia; family Pocilloporidae; genus Pocillopora; species Pocillopora damicornis. The sequence goes on from NC_142675.1 coordinate 9,407,746, forward strand.
GATTGTGTTGGCCTGCAGCGCTCAGTATCTTCTTGGTGAAAATAATGGGTGCCATTTTACTTTTAACAGCAGGGAAAGGCTGGAAAGAGAAAAAAGATTGTACCAAGGGGGTGAGCGGCGGTCAAAAGGAGGGAGAGAGGAGTGGGTGGGGCAATAGAAATTACCCAGTCTCCTCGCCTTTCTCCTGTCTCTCCCACACCGTCCACTCTTACCATGGTCTAAAATCAAACACAGCCTCTCGATAGCGTATACGCTTTGAACGCACTAAGACAACGAAAAGTAATATCTAGAGCTGCGTATTATACTCGATTTCTATAAATAATCACTTGAAAATATTCACCACAATCTCAGACGTTGCTTTTCATAATAACATTTTTATTTCCCCCAAACTATTTCCTATTCGTGATGACTAAAAACTAAAAAAAATTACAACTATCAAAACTTGAGGCGATATGAGAATTCACTTTCATTTAAAAACTAATTAGGAGCTGCCTCTCAAATTATTCAGCATTGCACTTCAATATGTTTCCTTTCACACTTCTAAACGGAAACGCACAGCGATTATGATGTGATGCAAGCAAGATTTGGTACAAGTTCCTGATATATATATTTAGTAGATCAAGGGAAACAGCATAACACTCTTATAAGCAAATCATGAAAATGGTCGAGCAAAAACCGGAACGAGGTATTGGGGAAAACTCTCTCCAGCCCTTCTCTCCATTTTCATGCTCGATCGAAGGCAATAGTAGTTCATTATAATTCTCATATTTTTAAGAAATTTCTTTTTCAAACAGCTTTACTAATTTTCCTTTGTTACTCGGGCCCGATGTAAGTGTTGGAATTCTCCCTAACTGCAATGTGACCAGTTATGAAAAAAACTTTCACGATGTTAACAAAGTTATCAACTTAGGTAGTTATATTTTTCACGTATTCTCCTTATTAGGATTATAGCGAATGCATGAATAGAACACAAGTCAGTACGAAGAATTCTTTACAATGGGGGCTCAATAGAATTGAGAGGTGTCGAATGTTGTTGATACGGAAGGTGAAGCACGGCTGGATGTTCCAAGTTCTGAGTTATGCGGGAGATGGCGGGATACGCCTCCTGACAGCGTATGCTTTCTGCCTTTTTGACCAAAGAATAGGATATCAGAATCATTCTGTATCTCTCAACGAAGGGTTTAGCTACCTTTAGTTTCGAAAGGGTAAATTCTTCTTGAAATCTTCCATTATTCTCGTTCAGACATGTCTGAGAAACTAATGTACAAATGAAAGAATAAAAAAATTTTCGATGACAGTAATCTGGAACGGCACATCATCGTTCTTTTCCTGCGTTTTGTCTAAAACAGAGTCGCAATTTTACCCGCATCTTGAAACAGGTCTACGGCACGACTCAAAGGGTCAGCGGCACATCCCCTTTATGATTTACAGGACCATCTCCCGCATACTGAACCTACGTAACTTCATCTTCTTACGGGCACGGAAAAGGAATGATAAAAAAAAAGGCCGTATTTAAAATGAACGACCTGGTCCAATATACAAAAATAGCGTATACGTGTCTAAGAATATCATGTTAAGTAAACTATATAGCATCTCTACGGAAATGTATATTAAAAAAAACAAAAACGAAAAAACATGCTGATATATAAAACGATTGTTGGTAAACCATTAAAAACTGTCACCAATTGTCCATAGTTTGAAGAAATCTCGAGAAAAATCTACTTTTAAGGGCTAAGAGAACTTGTCTTCCAAAATGAAGTTGAAAATAGTCAAACAAGCAAATAACGCGATACCATTAAGTAAACCGTTTTCGCTGAATGCAAAAGTGCCAAGCGTTATTTCCTTCAGTTTTCATGGTTTTAGGAGTTGGATGGCGTACGGCTGCACAGAAATATGCTTGATATTTCACGCGATTCCGTCAAACCCCCGGACGAATATTTTTGACGGCTACACTACACACCCTGAATAAAATATCCCTTTCAAACTTAAAATTGAGCTCTAAGAATCGTCATTGACGCCTTGAACCTTAAAATATGGGGTATATTTGTAATCCTTACTGTAAGTTTCCTTTTTCTTTCCTCAAACTGAGGGAACTCTCAAATTCTACGTGGAAACTCTCGTATGGTTATGTACAACGTACATGTATGAGCCTTAAGGGAGAAGCAGAGTTACACCTTGACCTCTCTCTCGGCCCAGGTCACCTGTTCACAATTGGCTGATCCCATCACAAGAAACAAACTATGATGAATCCCATCTAATTTCTTTTTTCACTTTCTCTTACTTTGATCCTAAACACTGGTTGGTTTCACTGAATTTAGTTGGAATCATTTTTCGTTTCCTATGATGCGATTGGTTAATTCTGTTTAAGTGGCTCGGTAACAGTAGTGACATTGTAAACGAATCAACAGCGAAAAATCTTACTGAGAAGATTGAAAACTAATATATTTTGTGATTATTTGATAACAAAGGCTTTAATGCTGGAAGTCAGAAGAACATGGTCCTACTCAAACAGCGAATGGAGGGAAAAAACACAGAGAGTTGTAAAATAAAACTAGCAACTACAAATAAAAAAGTTGAAATAAGCATTGAATTATTTGTTCCGTTAGCGAAACATGCTCATTGGGCTTAATTACACAATAATCCATAAAAGCTATTGATGATTCAATTCTACGGTGCAGTTGTGTCACGAATGTCGACTTAGCTGTGTTTTTTACTGCACTTCCATATAACAATGCATCTAATGGAAGAGAGGAAAAAAAATGTGAGTTTATGATGACACGTTTTACCCACTCCACCCTTATTCCAAATTTTGGAGGAGAGGCAACCTAGCAATTCCTACCCAGGTTCCTGAGGTACATATAAGCAAGAAGATCGAGACATTGGGGACCCTGGGAAAGGTGAGGTGTTCTCCTTTCAATTTTTGTCATTTACTCAGTTCCTTCTGGACGGGAAGGGTCTTTTTGTCGTCTAATTTTATCGTTGATACTGAATAGAGCATTATAGCCTCAATGGATGTTGAGAAAATTAGCTTAGAAAAATCAAATAGGGCGACTTACACAATTTTGTCCTTTTTGGACCGGTGAATACTTACCACTAAAAAGAGCAATCCAAGAAACAGGGCCTTATCTTCTGCAGACATAGCCAACATGACTGAAATCAGAAGAGAGAAATGTGGAATGATGTTAAATTTAATTGTCAAGAAGTGTTGGGCCAATAGATCAACACTGTAAATGTCATGGGTGAGAGTGGTGTCATTTTATCAGCATGAAACCCTTAAACTCCCAGAAGTGGTTGACATGAAACTTCTTCCCATTATATCCATATGTTGTCCAGTAAACAGGTATTGAAAATACTCAAACTTGTCAAGTACAAGTTGTTATCTTGATTTAACACTGAATTCTTGTTTTTAAGTTACAAAGAGATTTGTAGCAACAAGAGGGGAGAATTAACAATCAGATCTTGGGAGTTAAAACACTAAGATTAGAATTAAGATGTTATTGGGTACAAATTTCCTGACATTTTACCAGTACATGAGAGGTTAAATGCACACTTGTTGGTAAAGAGTGTATTGGTTCTTCTTAAGCTGATACAGCTAAAATAAGTACAAGAACTCTATACAGTACAGTACATTTCAAACTTTCATTTGGTAACAAAAATTCCAGTTAAAAATGCTCTTTGTTCGGACAAAATGATGCAAAATGCAGGTGGGAATCTTCCCACCAACTTTTTGCAGAAAAAGTTGGATAAACTTTGAAAGAAAAATAAATAAAATTTGGCAATTTTGGTTTGCATTACTTTAGCACAGTACTGTAAGTGGCTTACATGAGATGCTGACAAAGTCTGGTTCTCCGGTGATACAACAGCTGCAGATACCTCCACAGCAACCTCGCCAGTTGTGTGTGATCTCTCCAATTTGTTGGTGTTCTGATTCTGTTTTGGGGCCTTCTCTCAAAATCTAACAGTTGAATAATAAACAGATCCCTTATTACATGTACTTTTTGATTCAGTAAGTTCAAACAAACTCACAAAACAAATTAAAGCTGTTAAAAAAATTGTCCCTTTTGAACCATTTGACCCAAAAGAGTGACTACATATAGCTTTTAATTTCTCCTTACAATCACATGACCATCACAAGAACAAACTGAGGAAATTATCACCAACTAAAGAAGCTCTTGATTATGGAACATTTTCTCCTTGTTAGCACCTTAGGAAATGTATAGAGAACAGTTTGGAGAGTATGCATACTGATGTTAGGGTGTCAAGGGTTAAATGAAAAAAATACTTTTTGTTGAAACCCACTGTTTGCACATACACTCTGCTTTATAATATAGCATGGATAGTTTTTAAAAGAAACTGCATCGTGGCTAAATATTTAACAGGAATTATTTTAAAAACAAACAAACAAACAAACAAAAACAAAGGAAGGAAGATTATGAATTGCACCTTAAAAACAGCAACGTTATCTCTTTTGCACTCAAAAGGGTAGCATGTAGGCCCTTGCACCTTGTAAATGAGATCTCCTTCATAGTTGTAAACATCAAAATAATATGAGGGTCCCAAACAGCTGCCAAGAGTTTCTCTAGACCTGTAAACGAGAGAAAGATAAACTCAAACAATTGGTATCTTGATATTGGAATCAGTGAATTTTTCTTGCAATAAAATTGTTATTAATCAAAACTATATCAAATTCTTGAACACGATGGGTTATCACCATCGCGATTTGAGCACCAATAGGACAGTGTAGGCATCATGCTTGTAATGGGACAGTGTAATAAGACAGTTAACATGTCATGCTTGTGTAAGTGGACAGAATGTGTCATGTGAGTGCACTGTTGTCCTGTATTTCACTGAGTTATCTGTTTTTTTAAATGAAAACCCATAATGGATGTGTAAATTCTTCTCAAATTTTGTCAAAGTTTTGATTAATTGGTAACAGCTCTTTGTGTTGTCCAATTTTGTCTAATTGTATTTGTGATTAACAAATTGGACTCCTGCTTCAAGGTTGTTGGATTTTGTTTATCACTTTTATGGTTACAGACGGAATTGGACTCCACTTGCTCCTATTACCATTACGAATTTCCTTCTATGTGATTTGCTAATTTTGTTTTAAGTAATGCTGTTAACACAGGAAACTTACGCGTGTTTGATGTGTCCTAGAACCTCCCCAGTAGGCATACGTACAGTCATCGAAGGGGCTACCCAAGGGCAGAAGGCAGGACTGTTGAGGCTAAATGGATGCTCAAGTTCCATTATCCAGCTGCTTGTAGCAGTGTTGATGACTTTCATGTAGTAAGGTCTAGAATTGCCAAGGAATGCTTGAATCCAGGGATTGAGTGTTTTGACTGTGAAAGGTTAAAAGTAACCATAAAGTAAGGCTCTGTCACAAATAATGATTACCTAATACTGAAATCTAGCTCAATTTTACACCTCTTGCTATCTAGTATTCGGTGACAGACAGTGAACGAAATGAGAAGCAGCACAGCATGCTCTTGTAAACAAAAAATAGAACATGAGCCTTTCCTGTTGTCAAGGTTTTTAAAATCTCTAACATCAGTATGCAGGTTCTTCATACTTTTTAATATACATTTCTTATGGAACTTTTGAGGATAATTTTTGTAACAATCAAGAACTTTCTAAGTTCACAATTGTTTTGTTTATTCTCATGAGCTCAATGTCTGCTTCATGGGTGATACTGTTGGGAGAAAGATTACTCGCTTATTACTTACTGGGGTTAAGGATTTGATGGTTGATTTTGTCTTTCTTCTTATCAGCTCTAATGCAAAAGAAATCTAGGGATCTTAATCTAAATGTGAAGTAGCTTGAACTTGATTGAAGTCTTCGAAGGAGATGAAAGTGTTCTCCAAGAACAGAAAAATTTTACTACTTTTTTCATTCTGAGATTCCAAAGTGAAATCAAATTTTTTTTTAATTGCCCTCAGAAATCCCATATATTGACTTTGTATTTTGGTACATCACACTGCTTATGAACAAGAATGCTAACTACTAAGCTACAGTTGAAAATAGATTAGAAAATATGCTAAGAAAACAACTGCCAGAAGCAATTCTTCTGTCAGTTTAAGTTGATGTAAGAGGAGAGAGGAAGCTACCAGTGAGATGATGGATACATTCATCTCTCTATTTACAGTTCACAGGCACAGTTGATCTTACAAGAAAATTTGGTTTCATCAACTGAGTTGAGGATATGAATTGAATGATATAAATTTGATAAAACCAAATTACTCATTAAATTACAAATTAATTAGTTCACCCCCTCCCCCCCTCCCAATGCAATGCAGTAGTCTCTTTAGAAACTTAACCCCATTTATACACTAAACTTACTTTCTTTGACATCAAACAGCTGATTTCCAGCTCCGTCTTTGATGCTAAAGTCCATACGACCCCACCAGGCTGAAATTGATATGCAGTGTAAACAGTGAGTAAGGTTAAAATGCATAGTTTTAAAGATGCACCTATGAAACAGTTGTAGGGTAGAGTTAGGATAATCCATCTTCATTTCTGTGAGGAAATCAATGGAGACCACTCAAAAATCAAACACAAAATTTATCCTACAGATATTTAGCTTACTATGGGAATGAAAAGTTGCTGTTATATTTCCACAGTTAAGTCTGTGCCTTACAGCAAATTATTTATAAGGTTTTAAGTAATAATGAATGCTTAGTAAATACACTTTGATTGAATGGCATAGAACTCTTGTTATGTGATGGGTTATGTATTAGTTCTTTCACTTAAAAAGTGAGGAATGGAATATTTCAATTGTATGAAGAGAAAGTTATACTTGTCTCTTGATCTGTTTTTTGTGTTTTGTATTTGGTTTTCAATATTAGACCCAATGACAGTTGAAAAGGAAAAAACAAATAGAGTGAAAGGTTAAAAAAACCACCTCTGATGTTTGGTTGATTATGAGGCTTTAGGAAACTTATCAAAATTAAGATGTGAATATTTGTGTCAGTTCTAAAAGCTTTAAGACAGACCCCTCTGTCTTATAGCTGTCTTATTCTGTGAATTGTACATAATGTTTTATTTTGTATAAGACATGTATTCTGAACCAAAATGTTAATAACAAGTTTTCCACATACTCATAGCCGATGATAAGTGACATGTCAGGGAATTTGACATCTGTCATGTCGATGAAGATAAGAAGAAAATTACTCATTTGAACACTCTTACCTCATGCAACCAATATGTCTGAAATATGTCCTAAAGAAATACGAGTTCTGTAACAATATAGTTTCCCAGAGGACAGCTGATATCAGAACGTACAATTTAAAACAGCAACAACAAAAACAGCAACAGTGTAAACTGTGTTTTGACGTCCAGACAGTACTTTTCTATTATTAAACTTCACGCGAGTTGGAAAGCTAATTTATATATATTAGCATATTTAGACGGCCTTGAATGAGACAGCTTTTTTCTTATGAAAAGTATTGTAAGAGGCTGGAAAACTAAACGACTAAAGTTAAATAGCGAAAGCTAAACAAAAGTCTTGTAAACTTCCTGAATTCTATCCAAGCGCAAACAGTTAACTCATAATCCAAACGCTCGTTTATTTGCAGCACCGTAAATTTCAAACAGGAATATACAAAAGTAACGGATAGAATAAGCTATGTTTGCCTCTGGATTAAAACATATTCTGATCTCTTAACTTAAGTGGAGTTGAGATTTGTAATGTTCAACTCACGCGAATCCCATGAAAACAAATATGTTAAAATTTTGAAAATTGCTATCGCTCGAAATCAGCATTTTTAATTTGAAGCTAATTAATCGACACTTTGTTAGAAAGAATTCGTGTTTCGGGGTGTACTGTTACCGTCTTGTCACGGATGCGTACCTTACGGTTTATATCTCGTATTTACCTCTGATTTACGAAATCCTCGAAGATCATTAAAAAAAAAGAGTTGTGTTCGATAAATACATTATGTGATTCTTGAAACTATGACAAATTGATTTGCAACAGTACGGCGTCACTTGTGAGGTCTCCATTTATTGAAGGAATGTTTCCGTTTGAAATAAACTTATCGAGTCGGCGCGACTAATTCTCTCGTGGTCCGTTTTGCTTGCAAACTATTTTAAGCTCTTTTGGAAGTGAAAATGCTTGCGTGGGTGCCTTTCCGCAACATTTCACTTTTAAAAGGCGTGATTCATGTCCGCTCAGATCCCAGATAAGAAATGCTTTGCATGAATGTTCATTCTCGGGCGACTGGTTCGTGTAGATCATCCAAAATTGTTCGAACTTTCGTATCACGCCAGCGCGTCGTACAAAATCAGTTTAAATTGCTAGCAGGACAAGGACTTATTTGATTTTCTGTCGTCCGAGCTAATTTTAGCTCTGATTTGTATTCTTTATGTCGTTAGATAGCACAACATCGAGCGTTAACCGCCGTGAAACTCGACATTAACGCCCAATGTACTCACTGAAACCTAAACAACAACTGTCTGTCGTAAGCTAACCTGCTGAGGGAACTTCTCGGTGATCAGGGAAGATTTTTATAATTCAGTCGCTTTTATTGGTTTGTAGATTCTTTGATTGAAACCACAGCCTCTCGGTGTGCAGTATGTTAAAAGACAGAGCACGAGGCGTGAAACAATTAAACTGTTTTTTACCTTCATCGTCGGTCACATTTTGATGGGCAACTAACTTGCTGACATTCTCAAACACCTCCAAGCCCATCGGAATTGGCTGCCCGTTGTCAGCTCCCTTTTTCTGAGGAGAAAAAACGTCTCCATCGTCTCCTTCGTCATAGCCACCGATGTACTGAACTGAGCCGGAATACTCTTTTTGGTAGCTAAGTCCTGGTTGATGAATCACGGTTGTGCTCGCCATATTTCGTGCAGTCCGATTCTAAGCTTTCTCACGCGCTCTTCCCGAGCAAGGTTCAAGATCAGGAACTTACGGCACCCAGCTACCTGTCACACAGGGAAGGAGCTGCAGGGAAAGTTGGATCTACGGCCTTCTAAAAACGACGCTTCTCCGATTGGACTCGTTACCAAATGTGCATTTCAAATAAATTTATTCTTTTTTAAGAATTCAAAAGCAAACCAGTAATTTGCAAGTCAATTTTTTTGTCACGCTGCACGCCGATGGGTATCGTGTTGCGTAATGCAAGTATCACGGAAGTCTCTTGCCGAATTTGTGAATGGCTCAGATGCTTCGGATCGTTTCCATTTATCTCATATCTTGGTGGTTAAGAGTTTCAGATAATCGGCTATATTTTTAGCTATGTGGAGGAGGAAGAAAAATTCGCTCTGCTAGGAGACAACGGCCACTTAGCACCGGTCATGCGAAACAAAGAATGAAACTTAAATTACCTTGCAAGCCGCACGAGTTAAGCTGCTGTTGATTTCGTGAAAATCACACCGTCCGTTAACTTCTCATGGAGAAAAAAATTTAGTTCGTTTACAAAAGAGTTGACCTTACGACCTGTAAATTTTATCCCGATAAGCAGACGTCTGTTTTCTGATCAGACGATGGGACACCCCTCGCTCTTAAATAACGACCTTAAGATTTTTGTCTTGTTGAATATTCGTAGAGGAGATCGTGGTTTGATCAATCCTCGATCGTGTGTGCAATGTAACACTTTCTTTGTACTTAATTTGGTACATTTCCCATTTCCCATTTTTTATATTGATTTTTTACAGGGACACGGCTGAGATATTTAATGAGGGTGGCTGTGGTGTGTACGTGTGTGTGTGTGTGTGGGTGGGGGTGGGGGGGCTTCATGATCATTCGCGTTGATTCATAGATCCTAGTGGAAAATTGAGTAAAACTGCTTTATTGGGAAAAAATGAAGCACCGTGAGAGAGGTCGACTCAATTTAATCCTGATTATTGTGAATTTATTTAAAAGAAATAGTTAATAGACAAATAAAAAAAATCAAGAACGACAGACCATGGATAAGATTCTGATAAATTCTCCTTGTTCCAGCCATGTCTGCGCACTAAACCAGTTCGTAAAGACTTTGAAGTGGTAAATTTCGATCGATGCTTCCATCTGGTGTTGCAAGATGTAAACAACCGAGAGAATATAATCTGTAATCTCTTGGCAACAAGTAGATTATGAGCACGAGATTTCTATTACGTGGTAATCACGCATAGAGCTCGAGAGCGTTGTTATTGTTATTAGGCAACACTGAAGTCATGCGCATGACTTCAGACCAAATTGTACTCCCAGACATTTAAAAAAACCATTGTATTCGTCTCAGTATGGAAGCTTAATAAGGCTTAATTTTTGTTCCTTTCTTTTTTCTTTTTTTAATAAAACCGCATTACGTCAGGCTACTCAATTTGATTTATTTACTACCTTACACAGAATAGATGATAAGTAGCATAGCCAATAAGATTAACCAGGATTGTGGGAAGCTTCTGTTGGTTAACCCAACTCAAAATTATTGGATTGTTATTAGAGGTAAAAAAAGAAAACAAAAACAAACAAAAAAAAGACAAACAAAGAAATCTGTAGGATTCCCCACCAGAGGCCACGCCCTCCGTTGAGATTGTGCCAAGGTGTCACTTAATGTCGAATAAGTAACAGTTATCGTCTGTAGATGAAAGAATCGAAATATTTCCATCTACGCTAGCGTTTTCGTATTGCTCCTAAATTTTGTTATATTCTGTCTATCGTCGACACAAAATCACTTGAAAGCGAGTTTAAAAGCGACAGTACGTGATGTACGATCGGTCCCTTGCGGTTGTTCTCGGACATGTTTATCGTGCTGGCACAAATGCAACAATTCTGTGCTCGGGAAGTGACCTAAGGAAGGCGAAGTCACGTATTATCATAGGGTCTTTTATCTCCAAGAGGAAATCGAACCCCAGACCTTCTGAGTTAAGGTCTGATGCTCTGTAGCTAAGCTATCCAGAACTCCTAAGTTAACAAGGCCAAAGTTGACGGACGGCTCGCAATCATGCTCTGTGCTAATTACTAAAGCATCACAACACACGTAGGTCTGGCTTCCATTTCACAAGGAGGACTCACATAGTCCTCAAAACAAATGCACACTTATGCAAGGGGGGGGGGTGGGGGGTTGTTTTTGTTTCTACGTGAAGCCTGAACAAACAGCACTTAAATATGTAGCCTCTTCTCGTCCCAATGCCTTTAAACCACAACAAAACTAAAGAGATTAGAGACACCAGTGTCTCCTAGCCACAGTATTTATACGATTGGAAAGGGGAGGTTTGCATGTTCATCTAGGCTGGGGAATATTTCCAGCAAGTGAAGAACCATGTCCTCAATAATAATAATACAACATTTTATTACCAGCTTTGTAATACAAGACTATCCGAGCCCAAGTATATTTCATTTTCGACTCATAAGGCAAACTAAAGCTGGCAGTTCTGCTTCGTACCAACTTCCAATCATCACGAAAGGAAGATGCGAGAAAGAGAATCACCACAGGCGTGAAAATAAACTATAAAGATAAATTGAAAAACGCGACGCGGAAAAAAAAAAAAAAAACTTATTTGTCTTTTCTCGTATGAATAAATTTTTCCGCAAAGATGTTGATTCATAAGGCAGATTTTTTAAAAATGAAGTTTAAAGTTAGGATTCCAGCCTGTGATGGCCTCTGATCTCGACATATAAAGTACAGAACAGATATATGAGGAGCTTTTAAGAATTAAAAGCACTTAGAGACTGTTCCCAAGAACCATACTCTGGTACTGCTTGAAGTAAAGCAGTCCACCTCTATCTAAACACAATAAAACATTTGTTGGCGACTTTCTTAACAACCTATCTTGGAAACACAAAGTCACTGTACAAAAATATGCATGCGCAACATTGAAAATACAAAAATATTGTACAAAAATCCCCACTCTAATGTAAATAATTTACAAAGGAATGCATATTAAAAAATGACTAGAAAAATTTGATTACATCCCAATGGGTCTAGTGAATCTTAACTGTCAAAATTTGTTTAAAAATAGTAAATTGCTAAGAACTGGGTTGATATGCATGGATGAACAACACCCAGAGAGGAAACTACTCAAGACTGATCTCAAGTATAGATTCTAAAATACTATTTCAGTATTCTGCATATTCGATAAAAGGATGAATTAAAATGAATTAAACCCCCTTGACGGATACAATATCAAGCTGGCTTCCTCCAGAATCTCCGATACGCTTCGATGGTAACAGTCTAACAACTCTCATTCGTTGTGATGATCCCCTCTCGTCAGACGTAAGAGTGAGGAGGGGGAGAGGGGAGGAAGGGGGGGGGGGGGGGAGAAGCCACTGGAAATCTGGAACTACATCTCAGTTTGTCTTTCATTTTTTAATAAAGGGGAACTACTATCTACACTATTAAAATATATTGAAGGTTTCCCCACTGAAACCTCATCTAGTTTTACCTTTTCTTGATTACTCTTGGAAATAATTCTACTCAAAATTCCATTTAAACAGTACGTCTAATAAACAGAAACACTGATTAGTACTTCAACAAGCTCTTGTTGTTACGAAGACTGTATGATGATATTAATACTGAGTTTAACCTAGATAAGTAACAAAAATAATTATTCTATGTAGAGGTTGTATATTTGCTATAGAGAACAGTAATGTTCTCAATTAATTAATTCTAGGCTTTAATTTAAAGATTTACGTTAAAAATACTAGTACTTTACGAATCAGAGATACTACAACATGAGATTAGGAAGAAGGTCATCCACTTTGTTCACAGAATGCAGCACTAATGCATTAAGTATACGGTAAAAATAAACAACCATAACAACAGAAAAAGAAGTCTCTTACAAAAAGCACGTAGAAAATGAGTAGCCCTAGTTAAACTTCACACTGAAGTGTGTCGGCTGGTCCTTTGTACTAAAAAAGTCTGATTAATACAAATTAGAATGTTCGCTTAGGCAAAAGAAGTCTATAAAAATAATTGGAATATCAAATTCATTGTCTGTTTGACTTTTTTTTTTTGATAACTTGCCACGAGGAATCTGTAGAACGCATCACTGTGTCGTTACCATTAAACTAGGATATGATTGTAAAAGGAAAAGTGAACACCTACTAAGAGGAAGAAAGATGGAAAAAAGCTTGGATCATTGAAATAATTAAGAGCATTTAAACCTAAAATGAAGGCCTGCCTCCTCTCAGAAGGAAGATGATGTGGCTACGTGTGATTGTCAAAAAAGATAACTTGAATGAATATCTATTTAAGAAAACTTTTAACACTGGAAGCATACGTCGTCAACTTAATCATTTCAGAATCAAGTGCAGGTTAACTAACAGCAGTAGTGAGTCAAAACTGTGGAATTACACAGCACCCTAAAAATGATTCTGCTAATTTTGATCTGCATGCAAAATAAGCTTAACCACAAACAGTGTATGCTGTAACCCACGCTGAGAAAGGAAGCTGTCCACTAAATACTGCATAATTCCAAGTTTAGGTGACAAACATAAAAATTCAACAATTTCGTGAAGTGAAAACACCGATGTTAAATGATCTAAACTCTATGATAAATGGCTACCGTGTACGGTGAATGTTAGCATGTTATTACGGTTAATAAATTAAGATTACTTGATAATCAACACATCTGCCCCTTGATAGAGGCAACAATTGTGTCACAAAAGTGGCAAAATTAATGCTGATCAACACTGCACCAAGTAAAGTTTCAATCTTTTTATCCTTGCCCAACAAACTTGACCAAATAACTGCAGAACCACAATCTACCCAATGATATAACTCATTGAAAATTGACCACATGGATTTTTTTTTCGTTTCTCTTTTTTGATGGGAACACATCTTCAGCATTATAATGTTGCGGCTTGTTCCACAGGTCTCTCTCTACAAGAAGCCTGCTGGGAAATACAGTGATCTTTGCTTTTCGTCAGCACAATTTTGTACGGTTTAAAGCTTTAATTCCTGGGATCTCACAATTAACTACCCTCTACCTTCAATACATTTCTCTAAGTTGTACATGTAGTTCATACATTGGTCTCAATTCAATATTTTAGGACACTGGTTTGCCAATTATGATCAGGCTACTCTCGGTAGATGTGAAAGCTGACAGTACTTAGCAAAAAACTTGACCAGGACAACCATAACCACAAAACCACTCAAACAATTACTAGAATTCTTGAAAAATTGCACTACACCACCCAATGTTCAATAACGGACAGTTAAAATTAGTTAGTTCATTTGAATGTTAAGTGCATTATTTTTTTCCAGTGCCTCCTCAGTAGTTAGAACCTAGACTGATTCTTAAGGAAAACCCTGAGAGTTGGACTTTTTTCCCTTTGGAGTTCACTTGTTTTTTTTAAAGGCAGATGTACGATAACACGAGCTACTGAAACTTTACTGATGCAGTGGATCGCATTTAAAATATACATAACAACTGTTACCAGTTAACCCAAGGTTATTCCTTCCAGTTTGGATATCTTACGGTTTTACTTGCAACCCAAAATGGTTGGTCATGTGCTTCTTGGTTAGTATTACAGTGCACGGTGCAAGTGAAAGTGCAGCACAACAAAGCCTATTATATGTCTATCTACCTGACCTTGGTCAATTCTTCCCCAAGTGTCAATCACGAAAGTTAAAGATTCAGTTCTGAAAAATAACAGAACAGTGTGTTACCTGGTACCTTCCTTTTGTAGTGTGTCATTTGCCACAAGCAAAAAAAAAGTGAACCGCTGATCTTTGATGCTAGAACTCCAAGCAGCTGTAGGACTACAGATGGTTATTTTTATTAATTCTAATCTTGGACAACTCTAACAAAAAGAATCGAGGGCATGATAAAATACATGTATTACTTCAGAGAGAAACTCATAAGCCTTGCAGTGAGTGTGGCAAGTGCATAATTACAAGAAAGATTAATACAACAAGTATCTATTAATAATCAATTTTTTTCCATACCAATTTTCATATCAGGAAGGCTCCAAAATAACTTGCTGACTCATACTTTGCTATCGCCTGGGTGTTATCTTCTGACACTCCAACCATGATGTGGTCGCCATTTTGCAACTCAAACACTCCACCTTGATAGCTGCTGTACAGGTAAACTTTTGACTTTTTGGCGCGACACCGTGATGTCACACTACGCATAATGACCTCTGCGTTGCCAGTTCTATTTAAATGTACATAATGAATCAGGTGTGGTCTGTCATCTTCTACTTGAAAGTACAATTGGCTGTACACATAGTATCTTCCAGACATAGAGATCACCAGTTCTCCATCTTGGTATTGCATTCCACCTATTTTGTGCGCATGACCTTGATCGTCTTCCCAGTTTCTTATAATTCCTGGAACAAACAAGTTTTATGAATTCTAGGGTACATGCAACGAACCTATAGCAAAATCAGTGACATGCAGTTTTGCTATAATCGGCACAGAGTTTCAACTTTTATCATCTTTACAACTAATTGTCGTTTTATAGACTTAAAGCAAACTTTTCAATACCTAATATATAGATAGCAATGGCTGTTACATTAAGTGTACAATACATAAAGCAAGCCAGTTTTATTTAAAAAAAAAACTAATACTGCTGCATCCTGTGAACTCTGCGAGACATTTCTTGGAATTTTCAATCAATCTGATTTAACGTGCCAGTTATCTGACACAGACAAACCTATAACTCTATAAATCAAATAATTTATCTTTCCAACTACTTTGTAGCAATTTAAGTCTATAATTTTACAAATTTTTCAAATACTTTTTATTCACCCATGGTATCTGTAAAGACTGTGTACATCACATATCTCAACCTCTGCTAACCAAAAATGCTCCAAAAAAGCTTGCTCCCTCAACCAGAAATGCTCTATTACTTTGGTCTCCCAGTTTCAGAGTAATGATATCACCAGCATTAAGAGGTGATAGAAAGCTGAGAGAAATGGTATTGAAAGCACCACTGCCAGAATTTACACCCTTAACCTTTTTTATATTGTTCACACAGACATAATAAGTCACGCTCTTATTAGAAGGAATTGTGTAATACAGCTGGCTATATATTAAATACACTCCTGATGTCGGGACAGTGAGTTCTCCATGTCGATATCGCATCCCCCCTCGCCACAGTGTAAGATTCCACCCGGTTAAGAAGCCTGTTAAAAAGAGAGCACAGAAACCAAAGTGTAAACACTTTGGCAAGGCCCCCTTGCACCAAACTGTTAGTGGATGGTAAAAGACTGCTTGAATTGTATCTAAGTGCATCAGCAGCTTAGTACAAAAACAAATCATATTTTGAACCATGTGCAGTCTAGATAGTTGACTGGAAATTTTGACAGGAAGGGTTTTCAATTTGCATGTATATCTTTTCTTCAGCCAGTTTGATCAGGAAATTGAAAAACACTTAAAGTTTCATATATTTCCAGACATAAGCCAAATCACAGCTCCACTTCCACAGGAAATGCAGCTCCTAACTAGGACAAATCAGACTAATAACATTTTTACCAGTTCTAGCCCAGTTTCCGTTTCAATGCATTGTTTGTTCAAATATGTAGAGTGATGAACTATTGCACACCAATCTTTACAATTAAGGTTATGGTAGATTCTTGTGAGTCAGGAAAATCCTGGACATTATAAAATTTCAATTTCTTGACTGTCGTAACTTTGTGAGCATTTGAAAAACTGGAAATTCTAGACATGCCAAAATTGCCTAAGATGGTTTGTGACTTATAGAAAAAATCAGGACAAATAATTTTTTCCAGACATGTTTCAGATTTGTGTGATGATTGGCTAACAGTCAGAACATATGAACAATCATAATTTTACCATTAGGGATGTTGGCTATAATTTTAGTTAGTTATCAATCTTGTAATGGCTTAGCTGCCACTGAGTCATAAACATAACTGGAGATAGACATCTTACAATCTCCTGAAATGTTGGGAAAATCCATCTGGGATGTTCAGGATCAAGTGAATATGTTAATAGTCTAGGATTTTCTTGGCTTGTCAAAACCAGCCGTTGTAAAAAATATACATACAGGAAAAGTTTATTTACCTGCTCTTGGAGAATTCTGGGTGTGTCTTGTGTAGCCTGTCAAGTGTGCTGATGGCCTCTGCGATGACTGTAGACAAAAAACATCAGTTTTCAGTCAACAGTACATGTACATTGTAACAAGCCAGATTAAAACGGCTTCAAAATTAATGATTAATTCAAGGGGTGTATTTAAAACAGATTCTTGGATGCAAGTAAGAGGGTTGTAATAGAGTGCCATTGTGGAAATGAAATTATCTCATCAACTCAGTTGAGCAGTAGATAAAATCTCTCAAAGCTAGCTATAAGCATGATGAGAGAGCTTGC